>NC_041398.2:41883828-42143828 GCF_900747795.2 Erpetoichthys calabaricus | reverse complement strand
ACATTTAGGATATTTTTGCTGTTTACAATCCTGTTCTCCATTTTTGAAGCCTAGAGTGGCCAAAGCCTGCCAGTAGGGTTTAAGGGTTGGCTACTGTGGTGAAGCCTATTTATGGACAGGATAAGGAAGGTCCTGGCCTGGTTGACGGGTCTTTTGGAGGGCTTAAAACCCTTTTCTATTTCTCATATACTCATTCACAATTCAACAGTAAGCACTATTATCATTTGTGGTCAAGATCATATACTACAGCCCTTATATTCCATAGTTCATTGGCCACATCTCTTACAGCATCCACTATTGCATTTTGTGACTCCAGAACAGCATCCGTCATCACATAGCCAGATGGCCTCCCAGCAGTTTCCAAGGCAAAGAGGTGTGTGCAGCCAGAGCTCAAAGACGTGCTCAGCACAGCAGCCCCATCACCGTTTGACCATTGCATGGGGAGCAGTTTTTGTAATACTGTCTGTAAACCAACAGTGGGCTACAATTTGCCTTTTCAGATTGATTGTGATATCAGACCACTTTTTTTATTCTCGTCACTGTGCGACTTTCTGAACTTGAATTTTTGAGTGTCTCCGCCATGATTTTGTTGCTTATACCACTGCATAAGCCAACAAATAGTTTTACCTTGCCTATTCTTTGCAGTCGTTGAAATTCTTCTTTTTTTCACATGTCTTTACCATTACCTTTTAAACAAACACTGACTGGAACGTGCTATTTATACTGATTTGCACAGTCAAAGGGGTGTAATTAGGGGACGAGTTAGGGTGAGGCAGCTGGCATGTGCATTACATTTCATGCTGAACCGGGATTTATGGAATGAAAGTGCGTGCAAGTGGCTTACGCATGGTTTTGTGCGTACAAACATTTCCACTTTTCTCTGTAGGCCATGTTTTAGAGTGAATTCTACATGCGGCATTATAAATGAGGCCCTGGGCCTTTTCTGGCACACATACATTATAGCCCCAAACTGCCTTTGTGCCAGATCTGGCCCCAGTAGAGTGGAGTTTTTAAAACTATATCAGCTTATAATCTGGATATGACAAATAGGACTAACTTCTGCAGAAATGTTTAAAAACAAAATATATAGATGAAACAATGATCTTGCCATAATGAATGAGTAATACAGGGTCAGCCTTCTAATATTTAATTAATCCTACTTTGGTCTATAAGAACAGCCTCAGGTAATTAAGGAATGGACTAATCAAGGTGTCAAAAGCATTCTGCAGAGATGTTGACTTATTCCAACTCCAGTATCCCTTTGTGGGTGGCAGTTTCCAAATACACAGAATGAAAACAACAACAACAAAAATAAACTCTGGAACTAATGACATACTGTACTTAATTTATAGCAATGTCACCTGCGTACACTCTTGACATGCTCTTAAATATTGTTTTATTATCCATATTCCCTTTCACATACAATTTAAGTCTCTAGTATCCAAGTTAAGAAGAGAAAAATAACTGAATGACAACTTTCAGTAGTTAACTGGTTTATTTATTGTCATGTTATGCAAACTCAACTCATTTGCATGGCTCAAAAGCTGTTAACACACAACTACAATACCAAACAAACACAACAAATTAATATATTGAGCATCTTAAAAGTTCAAGCAGCCAATAATATGGTTAAAATATAGAAATATAAAATGAATATGTTTGCACAACAGTGTAGGATGCAAGTACAAAAATGAAGAAATCTGGTCTAAACAATAAAACAGGCAAAAAACGTGACCGCTAATGTGTATTTACATCAGTCCTGATTGAGAAAGCACTGGTACCTGCACTCTCCTGCAGCCCTTCTTGTAACCACTACTGTGGTCTGATGCCAGCCTGAACCACTCAATGACATATTTATTAATGTCCACATCTGTGGCTTTGGCTGTCATGTGACTCTGGTGAACTGCACCTACAGGCAAACACAGAAAAATAATAATCAGAAGCATTAAATAGCAAGCAGTAGCTTTAATGCACTTCCCACAGTAATAAAAATGGTGATGTAAGGGCTGGCACTTGCACTACAGCATAATGACTACACAGCAAAGCTCTTTGAACAGAGGAGAAGCAAAGATTTGACTAATGATATGATTTAAGTAAACCCATTTTTAATACTGATCAGTAAAGGCTATGTACAGAGTGTGGACTGACCTATTCAAACCCTGAAGATTTTTTTGAAGCAAGCGTAAAAACATTTAATATTGAATACAATTCTAGTGTAAAGTTCAATTAAGGTTGCAGGTTTTCTCTTATTCTTTACTCAGTATTTGGGCTTGTGTATAAAATAGTACAGTTAGCTCATTTCAAATACATGATTCTGTGTTATAAAAGCATAAAAACCTGAAACCCACTTCTAATGCTCTTTCGTGATGTAGAGGAGGCTCTAACTACTCCTAAGGATGTAGATGGAGTTTTAGGAGGAGTGGAAGGTATTAGAGAGAGACCTGGAAAATTCTGTTATTTAATAATTGCTATGTTCCAGAAATCTGTAATATTTAGACTATATCTTAAAATAATACATCATGTAATTTTCTAACCTGCTTAATCCAGACCAGGATCATGGGGGCCTGGAGCCTTCCCAGCTAGTATAGGGAGCCAGCAGGAACAAACCCTGGACTAGGTGCCAGTCCATCACAGGACAAGCACACACAGCAGCCAGTTTAACGCCACCAATACACCAAATCTGTATGCCTTTGGACAGTGGGTAGAAACCAGACCACCCGGGGAAAACCAATGCAGAGATGGGGAGAACATGCAAACTCTACACAGAGAGGACCCGGGAGGCTAACCCTGGTCTCCTTTAGTGCAAGGTGGCATCACTACCACTGCCCCAGCAAAGGTATAAAATATATTAATGCAATTAGATTCATTTCATGTAATTGGACTTGTTGATACTTACACATAATAAGAGTTTTGGTTACCATTTGACTGAAGGCCCGTTTTCCATTCACTCCCCTCCAACTTCTTTTTCGCAACATCATCTGCAAAAATATATGAAAGAATATTCCAAGTGACACGCTCAGTATCTCATCCTCCAATAGATGCCAGTCCAGAAATCTACAAGGACAAAAAATAATACACAGGCAGTGGCCTAAGAATTAAAATAATAACATATATGCAAAATTAGCATCAATAGTTACTCTCAAGCATATGTTTGTTGACTTTGACTTGATGATTGGTATTCTAAAAAATATTGCTAAAAAGTTACAGTTTGCGAAGTAAAAAAAAAAAAAATAGCTGAATATTCATTTCATAATTACCCATAATGTTAGGCTTATTTGTTATAGAAAAAGATGATCTGCTGTGGCAACCCCTAATAGGAGCAGCTGAAAGAAGAAGAAGAAAAAGTTAATTTTATTTGTACCATAATTTGATCCAGCAGACATAAATTTTCTAATACTAATAATACGTAACAAAGGAAACACAAATGCATGGATTGTAATGTTCACAAAGCTCAAATGACATCAATTAGTTTTGTAACTCTTGTTATTGTACAAGGAAGTTTTCATGTAACTGTAGTATACTATTTAGCTATTAAATATTTTTGTTTAAATGCAGTCCCTTGCAATTCAAACATCCTGCAACTGCTAAAGCGACTACATTAGTGTAAATTTAGGATGACACTTAATTTAAATACTACAACTTTATGCAACAATGGTTAAACTGTTCTATATTTATATGGGCATTTTATGCAAAAAATATAGTATTGCCCTGTGAAAAATAATTGCTAAAGAAAAAAAAGACATTCTGGCCCATGTCAAGTCATACCTTAAAAGTAGTTTATTTACAAACATGGAATATTTTTCCATTGAGAATTAACTTAGATTTGACAGTTTTTTTTATGTTGCAGATGATGTACAGTAGATTTGTTCTTGTCCTATTACATACAAAAATTAGTCATTATTTAAAAATAGCGAAGAAAAATCCAGTTGAATATTTTAAATTAGACTAAACCAGAAAGAGAGAAAAGTTTACCTTTGCAATCCATACCATGTTCTTTTTCTTCAAGGCATTGGTTGGTTGTTTCAACCAGGCCTCAAAATCATCCACTTCCTCCAATGAGTCTAAAGGAAACTGGACCTCCTCAGGCATATCAGGTGAGCATTCAATGTTTAGCTGCCCAGATAGTGAACTGATCTTGACAGCCAACTGTGACAGCTGGTGCTTCATTTATTCAAGCAATGTGATGATATTAAATTTTGAGGCTGAAAAACAAATACCAACAAGAAAATTTAAAAAGGATTATACTAATGTGAATACTTTGTTCTTTACTTTATTGGAAAAGGCAATAGATGATACTCCTGCACTTTGGAACAAAGACAGATCTCATGTATGTTAAAAGAACATCCTTTGGAACATATAAAATTAGACATCTTAAAAGTGAAAACACTATCAAGTAATATTAGTGGCACAAAATGAACAAGGCAACAAATACGGTAATGTAACTAAAAAATTGTTGACTTGTGCTCTATTATGTTCAAAAGGTTGTTGAATATTTGAAACAAGTACTATCAACAGAGTCAGGTCATACCTTACCAGTACAAGGTGTTGACAGCACCCGAGTTGCAAAATGTGGGGATAACTTGTGAGGTTCAGTTAACTGTCAAGGTTTTATCAGCTATGTCTTATCTTATCAAAACTATGAACATTCCTGAGTATGTCCAAACTTTGGATTGATACTGTAGCATTAGTTTCATTATAGACCAGTTGCATCCATTTTTAATAAACAATAAAACAGGAGGTTGGTCTGTGCTAATCTGTTCAAATAAAACATTTTATTAAAGTGGAATAAGTAAGTGTATTACTGTCTGAGCAATAAATGTTATATTTGTTCATGAAAACACCAGAGAATATTACATAAAACAGATATAAATAAAATACAAATTAAAAAGAGTATATATAAAATCTTTTTTTGCAGGAAGAGCAATACATTCTAAAATAATGCAAATATTGATAAGAAATACTCTGCTGTTATGTTTTTGACAAAGTAAATAAAGATAAAAACCTATCTAAATAATTTCAAAATAATGCATCAATTAAAATACTCAGCAGTTACATTTTTGACATCTTTGTATCAGCAGAAAAACTTTGGTGCCACCTATTGGTCATAAATAGACAACTCACATTCAAACTTAAGAGGCAGCTCTTCATGAAATACAGCACATGCTGTACATTAAATTAAACCTCAATTGGGCCTTTAATTTTAAATTATTAAAAACAGTAACAACTACACAGAACAAATACAATACCATGTGTGAAAATTAAAAGATGTTAAACGCAATGGATTACAGTAAAATTATTATTATTATATTTTCTTTAAGAAAAATTGCTTGGTGTAGAGCAGTGTTTTTCAACTGCAGATCCGGCAGAAATATCCAGCTGGTCTATGAACAAGTTATTGCCGCTTATACTCCTGGATAATGTGTGAGGTGGCAGTGTGTAGGGATACTTACTCTCCGCCAAGGAGCTATGGAGGGGGCAGGTTCATGCTTTTGATGACAGTACACTGTTATGCTAGTATTCTGACAGCTTGTCTGTCAACAACACATACATATTATTTGTAAATTAAACTGCTTAAAAAAATTAAAGGAACACTTTGAAAACACATCGGAACTCAATGGGAAAAAAATCCTGCTGGATATCTATACTCATATGAACTGGGTAATGTGTTAGGAACAAAAGGATGCCACATCATTTGATGGAAATGAAAATTATCAACCTACAGAAGGCTGAATTCAAAGACACCCCGAAAATCAAAGTGAAAAAATGATGCAGCAGGCTAGCCCATTTTACAGAAATTTCATTGCAGCAACTCCAAATCATACTCAGTAGTTTGTATGGTCCCCACGTGCTTGACAACGTCAGGGCATGCTCCTAATGAGACAACAGATAGTGTCCTGGAGGATCTCCTCCCAGATCTGGACATGGGCATCACTGAGCTCTTGGACAATCTGAGGTGCAACCTGGCGGCATCAGATGGACCGAAACATAATGTCCCAGAGGCGTTCTATTGGATTTAGGTCAGGCGAGTGTGGGGGCCAGTCAATGGTATCAATTCCTTCATCCTACAGGAACTTCCTGCATACTCTCACTACATTTGGCCGGGCATTGTCGTGCACCAGGAGAAACCCAGGACCCACTGCACCACCATAGGGTCTGACAATGGGTTCAAGGATTTCATCCCGATACCTAATGGTAGTCAAGGTGCCGTTGTCTAGCTTGTAGAGGTCTGTGCATCCTCCCATGGATATGCCTCCCCAGACCATCACTGACCCACCACCAAACCGGTCATGCTGAACGATGTTACAGGCAGCATAGCATTCTCCACGGCTTCTTCAGACTCTTTCACGTCTGTCACATCTGCTCAGGGTGAACCTGCTCTCATCTGTGTAAAGCACAGGGCTCCAGTGGTGGACCTGCCAATTCTGTTATTCTATTGCAGTTGAGCTCCACGGTGCCGGGCAGTAAGCACAGGGCTTACTAGAGGATGTCGGGCACTCAGGCCACCCTCATGAAGTCTGTTTCTGATTGTTTGGTCAGAGACATTCACACCAGTGGCCTGCTGGAGGTCATTTTGTAGGGCTCTGGCAGTGCTCATCCTTATCCTCCTTGCCCAAAGGAGCAGATACCGGTCCTGCTGATGGGTTAAGGACCTTCTACAGCCCTGTCCAGCTCTCCTGGAGTAACTGCCTGTCTCCTAGAATCTCCTCCATGCCCTTGAGACTATGCTGGGAGACACAGAAAACCTTCTGGCAATGGCACGTATTGATGTGCCATCCTGGAGAAGTTGGACTATCTGTGCAACATCTATAGGGTCCAGGTATCGCCTCATGCTACCAGTAGTGACACTGACCGTAGCCAAATGCAAAACTAGTGAAAAAACAGATGGGGAGGGAAAAATGTCAGTGGCCTTTACCTTTTAAACCATTCCTGTTTTGGGGGTCTTCTCATTGTTGCCCCCCTAGTGCACCTGTTGTTAATTTAATTAACACCACAGCAGCTGAAACTGATTCACACACCCCTCTGCTACTTAACTGACCAGATCAATAGCCCAGAAGTTTCACTGACTTGATGCTATACTCTGATTAAAAAGTGTTCCTTTAATTTTATGAGCAGTATATTTTGTTGCGGGATGCTGGAAAGCAAGTTATTTCTTGTGTCAATGTGTTGAAAAAATGTAAGCCCTACAAAATTGAAAAAGAAAACACAAAACATTTTAACCTTCTTTAAAAGCAAAAAAAATAGTACAAAGTTGTGATTACACTAAAAGTCAAGCATGAATGCTTCAAGTTTAAAAGAAACAGTGAAAAAGTAATGTGTTGATACTTTGGAATGTGCGAGAGAAGCCAAAAAAACAAAAGGACGCCTTGTAAGGAATTATGGTACTTAAGACTATCTGTAGACCCTGGCAGTGAACTATCGCCACGGCTATTACATTAAAATTTGTGGGAGAAGACATTTTCAGCCCTATCACTGATAAAAAATATCAGAGAAACTGAATGGATGTCAAAGCAGCGCTTTGTCTCTCGAAGGCAACACTGTAGCCACTGAACTGTAACCACTGTCATCAAGTATTTTTGCAAAGAAGCAACAGCAGATTTTGCAGTAAAATATTATGAATATGAATTATTATATTGTTTTCTAAAAATTTCAGTTCTATTATATTCAATTACAGTTTTAAGTTCTTTTATCAGCATTTTTTTCTGCTCGGTTTCTGGTTATTTTTAGAGTATTCATTCTATAGTGTTATTTTTATTTCTGCCTTATTGTGTTCCAAAATAATTGTCCTGTTTTCACCAGACCCCATTTGTAAAAGGTTGAAAATCACTGGTCTAGGGTATTTTGAGATGAACTCTTTCATCTCAAAAACACTATGTTGGAACTAAACCGAATATGAAAAAAACTGATTATACAGAGATACAGAAAAAAAATATATTAAATGTATAAAGAAGACTGGTAAGTGAGACTTAGCACTCAATCATTTAATTAACCATTACGAGTAAACTCCTGGGCAGCACAGTGGCGCAGTGGTAGCGCTGCTGCCTTGCAGTCAGGGGACCCGGTTTCGCTTTCTGGGTCCTCCCTGCGTGGAGTTTGCATGTTCTCCCCGTGTCTGCGTGGTATATCAGTTTTTTTCTGGTGAAAATGGTGGCAGGGTTTTTCATTACTCCAGGAAAGCATCAGCTTATTTACAGTAAGAAAAGTGAAATTCTACATCTCAAGATTCAGATACCATTTAACAAATTTGATCTGTAAAAGTCCATCTAACACAAGTCCATCATGTGATTGGCATTGTACAGGTTTTGCCATCCTAGTGCTATCAGAACAATTGGGCATAATTAATCTAGTTTTTTTTTTTTTGTTATTAATTAGAAATAGGGTGGCACGGTGGCGCAGTGGGTAGCGCTGCTGCCTCGAAGTTAGGAAACCTGGGTTCGCTTCCTGGGTCCTCCTTGTGTGGAGTTTGCATGTTCTCCCTGTGTCTGCGTGGGTTTCCTCCGGGCGCTCCAGTTTCCTCCCACAGTCCAAAGACATGCAGGTTAGGTGGATTGGCGATTCTAAATTGGCCCTAGTGTGTGCTTGGTGTGTGTGTGTGTTTGTGTGTGTCTTGCGGTGGGCTGGCACCCTGCCTGGGGTTGGTTTCTGCCTTGTGTCCTGTTTTGGCTGGGATTGGCTCCAGCAGACCCCCATGACCCTGTGTTCGGATTCAGCGGGTTGGAAAATGGATCGATGGATGGATCTGTAAAAGTCCATCTAACACAAGTCCATCATATGATTGGCATTGTACAGGTTTTGCCATCCTAGTGCTATCAGAACAATTGGGAATAAATAATCTCGTTTTTTTTTTTGTTATTAATTAGAAATAGAGCGGCACAGTGGCGCAGTGGGTAGCGCTGCTGCCTCGCAGTTAGGAGACCCGGGTTCGCTTCCCGGGTCCTCCCTGCGTGGAGTTTGCATGTTCTCCCCGTGGTTGCGTGGGTTTCCTCCGGGCGCTCCGGTTTCCTCCCACAGTCCAAAGACATGCAGGTTAGGTGGATTGGCGATTCTAAATTGGCCCTAGTGTGTGCTTGGTGTGTGTGTCCTGCGGTGGGTTGACGCCCTGCCCGGGATTGTTTCCTGCCTTGCACCTTGTGTGGGCTGGGATTGGCTCCAGCAGACCACAGTGACCCTGTGTTAGGATTAAGCGGGTTGGATAATGGATGGATGGATAGTAAACACCTTAGAAATGTGACAGCCTAATGACACTCTCTAGTGAGTGGCTTCTAAACCAATCCCTTCCACACCATATACAAAGCAGAACCACAATTTTAGAGTTTTTACTCCTTGAAATCATTACACAAATATCTGAAGTATCTTTCAAACTGAATGTAAAAAGAAAGCTTCTGCTTTTCTGCCTAGCAGACAGAAAAGAGAACAAACAAGAATGATGACATTTACCAAGAGCTATGCCATTAGTTATTTATCTGTTGAATGAGAAGTTGGAATGGCAGGGGATCCCTTAATCTTCTCAGCTCAAGTTGAGCCTGAGCTAGTGCATCTTTTGAATGGTTTTATCTTCCCATATCAAATTGGTTCTTCTTCACTCCTTTGTGAAAAATGTGAAGAAACTGCCTCTCCCTTAAATATGAGGGATGTTTCTGTACTTTTCTAAACTCTGTTTGTTTAGAGTTTCAAAAACATATGACATCACTTTTCTACACAGTCACTTTCATTTGCGATATAATTTTCCCAACATCATACCAGCTTTTTAATGCCTAATTACTACTCCTCCTCCTCAATGGGCTGTGCCTTGAAAATCTTCTTTTGGAAGGGATGGGGTTGTTCAAAAACAACTGGGAACAGTTTCATGTTGGATTTTCCATTTTACAAAACACATGTAAGCAGGATTGGCAAAGTCCAACAACACATCAAATATCTGCAGAGGGAAAATGAGTTAATGTGCACAACCAGAATATAATCCACATTTCACATTCTGATTTAAAATGTAGCTATTGTCCCACTACCCTAGCATAGGTTTTACTTACCAGGTAGGCTGAGGAGCATGAATTCTCAGTGATTGTAATAGACACCCCTGTGCTCATTTTTAAAAATGCAGATCACTAACTGAGCCTGCCAATCTCAAGAAAACATACACAATGGAAATGGTGTGTTAGTCACATACCCTCCTACAACCTTCAGTGTTTAGGACATCTGGGGAATGTAATTCTTCCTAGTGAATGTGAAGAGTGAATACTTTTAAATATTTCTAATTATCCATCCATCCATTATCCAACCCGCTATATCCTAACTACAGGGTCACGGGGGTCTGCTGGAGCCAATCCCAGCCAACACAGGGCGCAAGGCAGGAAACAAAGCCGATATATTCTCCCCGTGTCTGCGTGGGTTTCCTCCGGGCGCTCCGGTTTCCTCCCACAGTCCAAAGACATGTAGGTTAGGTGGATTGGCGATTCTAAATTGGCCCTAGTGTGTGCTTGGTGTGTGGGTGTGTTTGTGTGTGTCCTGCGGTGGGTTGGCACCCTGCCCGGGGTTGGTTCCCTGCCTTGTGCCCTGTGTTGGCTGGGATTGGCTCCAGCAGACCCCCGTGACCCTGTGTTCGGATTCAGCGGGTTGGAAAATGGATGGATGGATGTACCATTGTCAGACATGCTTTTTTGCTATACCAGTAAACATGATGAATAACTCAATCCACAGTATTTTGGTGGACAGATGATACAATATTTTTTTTCTCAAAACATTGTATAGTTTCATTTCTATTTATAAAACTAGGGGGGCTCTGCCCCCTGCCTGCTTCGCTCGCCCACCCCCGGGTTTGATTTACCAGATATATAATTTAAAGAGATTGTTAGTTTCATTGGAATTGTTACATATGCATTATTTTCACTTTTACTTTAAAACTTTTGTAAAAACAATACTTGTCCTTTATTTCCGGCCCCGGGCATGGTTACATCTCTTCCATGCAGGACGTATAACGCTGCTCACGTTGTGAAGGGGGTGCAGCTGAACACACGCTAAGGAAAAGCAGTCGGATCATCTGCTGGCTTTCTGTTGCTGGCGAGCTGGATGTTTTGCTTGTCGCTTGTCATTGTTTTAAGAGCTGGGAGCACATGCAACAGCAATTCAACAACTGCTAGGTTAGATGTCTGTGGACTTGTTTTAAATGATGTCTCACTGCCTTATCTCACGTGATGTAAAAACAATACTTGTCCTTTATTTCTAGCCCCGGCCGTGGTTAAATCTGATTCTCGCAGGACGTATAACGCTGCTCACGTTGTGAAGGGGGGGGGGGGCGGCTAAACGCATGCTAAGGAGATGCTGTCGGATCATCTGCTGTCTTTCTGCTGCTGTTGCTGCTGTCGTGCTACCTGTTGATTATTTTAAAGCCTATACAGCAGCTCTCCTTTTGCTACTTCGTGTTCTGCCACTCGCGTTGTGAAAGGGGGGGCTGATCACACGCTAAGGAGAAGTGGTTGGATCTTCTGCTGCTGGCGAGCTGTGTGTTTTGCTTGTCGCTTGTCGTTGTTTTATGAGCTGGGAGCAAGTTAAAGTGTCTCTCGCGGGACTTTAAATTGTCTTCTGAGAAGATCACGTCTCGTCTCCCTAGTCTCCCTCCCGAAGATTTTTTTTTATAATAGAGAGATAACTAGCCATGAATAGAATAAATAACAAAATATTTGCTATTTCTTGCCCTACATGTTCCTTCGGCACCTTTCCTCTGTATTTGCATTTGAGAACATCGCTGTTCCCTTAACGAGAGTTTCTCAGACTCTGTCATTACTTTCGAGGCACCTTTCTCGCCTCCTGTCCAGTTTTATACCTATACCTGATGTCTATAAAGGCAACTTTCTCAGCATGCCTCATCCACCTCCTGTGCCTCACACTCCTCTTTCATTACCAAAGCTAAAGTGGCCAAACACACCAAATCCAAAATGACCATTCAGATTGCTTAGGAGGAAAGGACACACAGACCTTAGTATTTTTACTACTACTTGGGGTGGGAGTTTGATTGAAAAACAGAACACAAAAAAGTCTGAGAGAAGTCGAACAAGGAGAGTCCAAAGAAGCACGGAAGAGCAGTATAGTTTTGAAAAGAGGGAAAAGGGCAAATAGCGGTCATAGAGAATGCACAAGCGGCTGGAAAATTGTTTTTGGAGGAGACAGTGTGTTATAACTGGCATTAGGGTTGTTTTGGAAGTATGTAACTACCTCTCAAAAGTAAGGTGTCTTTGAACCCTGGAACCAGGCTACTGATAGTGGCAAAGCGGTACACCATTTTGGGATCAAATAATTGGTGCCCATACTTTGCTATTTAGAAAATTTTTCTTCCTTTGTATTGTTGTCTGCTTTTGCAGCTTTTACTCACACACTGCAGTCAAATGGCTGTCAGTAGGCTTTAAGTATACTTGGAATTTGATCCTCCCCCTGTAGTCGAGTGCAGTACTCCTTGATGGCTGAACAAGTGATTAAATACTGTGGGAACATGGACTGTTATTTATGGACTGCAATTATTACATGGGAAGTGTTTTAATTATTTTACTGTTTTTGATATTTTTTATTGTAAAATAGCTGTAAAACTCTGCTTTTGGGGTCATTGCGAGTGCCTGTTTCTGGCCCCTGGAGGATGAATAAGAAAAGTGGTGATACTTGGCAATAAAACAAAATATTACAAATTAGAGGAAAGAAACATGGATCCAGATAGTTGGATCTGTTCAAACATTTCCATTTAACCAAAAAAAAAAAAAAGAAAAGTAGGAAGGAGAAGCTGCTCACTTTTGCACACTCACCAAAGAGAAGTGTACACTGACAACATCAAATAACCCAGAAGACAGATTAGGGAAGTAAAATAGAAAAAAAGAAAGAGAACATACATAATAAAAATGCTTTATGATTTGGTGAAGCTCTGAATGGCTACAATAATTATTTTCATACATGACTAGAGAGCACAAAGCTTGCCTTTGCATATGCATGAGAAATATAGTAACAGCAAAAGTGCAAGTTTTCATTGATACACCACTTCAGTCCTTACAATTATAAACCTATCCAATTAGAAATAAAATGTTTTTCAAAAAGATATATGAGTCTTGTTTGGTTGATGTAGTCAGACTACAATCAAACAGCAAATCAGTCTAACTGATCACTTTTATGAGACTGCAGACTTGATGAGTTAGTCTGTTGCAAAAAAGAAAACATTCACATGAAAACATTATTCAAAACAAAGACCCAGTGGTGCAATGAAAAAAGAGAAACAAATGACACCATTGTGCTGTAAACTATACCAAACATTAGACAGAAAGAAAGATGGATGATTTGAGCAAGTATTTTGAAAAAGACGTGAATGCCGCAATTGTAACGAGAACGACTGTGCAGTGTAGGCAGATACAGTATGGCAGGCCGATTTAACATTTAATCCATTTTCTTGATGTCAGCAGTTATAAAGCTGATATCATTGGTTTTAATTTGATACCAAGCTTAAATAATACATCGGGTACAGAGATTGAAGTAGGGAAAGTTCAAAACTTAATACAGGGTCAACTTCACCTTTTCTTTTCTTGTTCGTTTGTGTATTGCAGTGAACTTATGAAAACAGGCTGTACAGTGCAATGCAATATCGTAATAATGAACGTCAATTAAACATTCTTGAAAGGACCACATATCTTTATTGTAAACAGATTACATGTATCTGAGTGCTTCAGTACCTCATACCTAATTGAACTGCATATTGATGCTAAACGGGTAGAAGCATGGTAGCCCTCTGCCTATGGCCCGGTAAAGGTACTAAAGTTGGATCTTAAAGCTGCTTTGATTATAACTGTCACTTATTTTGTCTGTTTATTTATTTATTTTTTAATAACTCTGAAGTGTATTATTATTTTAGAAAAATATTACTTAGGTGAAAAAACATCTAATGTGCTGTGTTAAATTAATTTTCCACTCTGGAAGCCGCTACATGTAATGCAATACTAATGGCATGTCAATTATGAAGGAAAAGCAGTGTACTTTAGCAAATCCTAAGTCTGATATTTACATGTCAAACATTCATCAAAAGAAACTAAAGACAGCAGTTGTGCTTTCACTTTGCCTGCATAAACTTTGAGAAACTTCAGTGCCGTTGGACGGGGTGTTGAAGCACTGTGTGTATCACTCTTAAAAATAATGGGTCTTTAATGGCACTTTATGGTTCTTCATCTGGTCCTGTGGTTTCTCCTAGAGCTACAGCATTGCTTGACAAATTACCATTTCATTCTGGGAAGGATTCTTTGCATATGAAGTTGGTTCTTTTGTGCTTTGAAAAAGTTCCTAATACAGAACTAGAAAAACACACTGAAATCTTCAATATACGGTAGGCTTCCTAGTGGGACACTAACAGATTAAGAAAACCTGGACTTCGCCGAAAAGGCAATATAGTATTTTATGTGTTTTCTCTTTAATTAAGTTGTAGTCCACCTTGAATTTATTAGTCATTGTGATTGGCCTGTACTGAGTTGGAACCTGGCCAATCAGAGTGCTCCACGTTGAACCTTGTAGATTACTTAGGTGGTGTCTTAGCAGTACAGTGAAAGTTTGCATAAGTATATATATATATATATATATATATATAGATAGATATAAGTATATATATATATATATATATATATATATATATATATATATATATATATATATATATATATATATATATATATATTCACGGCATTCGAAGTCTGTGTCACAATCTGATAGTGTGGGTGGTTACTTCGCTTTGTGGTTGGCCAGCAATCTGCTAACATCCGCCACGGTGCCCTCAGTTTTGTGAAGAGCAGATCATAGAATGGTTGAAATAGTTTACTGTCAAATAAATGCAAAGAGTACATGACACGTATTTCGCCCTCATTCTGGGCTCATCAGGCGTACACACTCCACTGCACTCCCTCTCGGGAATCGAACCTCAGACGTCAGCGCCAGAGGCGATGCTCCTAACGTTGCGCCACGGCGTGTGGTTCATTTATTTGACAGCATGTAGATCGGGGTAATTACATTCATGGCATTCGAAGTCTGTGTCACAATCTGATAGTGTGGGTGGTTACCTACCAGGTAACGCTTTGTGGTTGGCCAGAGGTTCGATTCCCGAGAGGGAGTGCAGTGGAGTGTGTACACCTGATGAGCCCAGAATGAGGGCGAAACACGTGTCGTGTACTCTTTGCATTTATTTGACAGTAAACTATTTCAACCATTCTATGATCTGCTCTTCACAAAACTGAGGGCACCATGGCGGATGTTAGCAGATTGCTGGCCAACCACAAAGCGTTACCTAGTAGGTAACCACCCACACTATCAGATTGTGACACAGACTTCGAATGCCGTGATTGTAATTACCCCGATCTACATGCTGTCAAATAAACGAACCACACGACGTGGCGCAACGTTAGGGGCATCGCCGCTGAGGTTCGATTCCCGAGAGGGAGTGCAATGGAGTGTGTACACCTGATGAGCCCAGAATGAGGGCGAAACACGTGTCGTGTACTCTTTGCATTTATTTGACAGTAAACTATTTCAACCATATATATATATATAGATATATAAATATATATAAATTAAATGTAATTTAATTGTTTGTTCTAAAAGTATGTTTTTATGTGGTTAAGTTTCTATATTTGAATGTTTATATAATGTTTCAGTACAACTTCTAAAATGTAGAAATTTTGAGGAAACTAAAGTATGTTTGAACACTCTTTTACTAGTGTTTCATAAATGTTGTTTGTATTAGAATTATAGTGTTATTGTTTCCTCATGTGTAATATACATATAAATTAAGAGTGATTTATTTGTTTAAACAGATGAAATACTTTATATTGTTTTATGTTCTATCAATTTCCGATATTGATGTTATCCTCAGTGTAGTGCACCACCTAGTGGATGAAGAACCCTGTTAATAACTATTGTTAACATTGACACATTTCACAGAAAGAAATTGTGATAGCTGGTTTATGTTTATTGTTAATTTTACACCATACCTTCATATTTGTTTTTCTTTGAAAGAAATTAATAAATAGATTTTGGACATCTTCATTAATTTCTTCATTAGTGGTTGTAATTTAATCCCGAACCAGCTTTATTCTTCACAACACTTTAAAATCTTGAACCATATTTCACAAATCTGCTATGCATCGTTAATTACTGTAGGCGATGGTTATTGACCTAAACAAATAAATGTTCTTTGGAACCTTCATGTGGATGGGTCTTTTGGAAACTAAAAATGGTTCACCTATGGTATCAGTCTGTAGAACCACTCCAATACCTTTATTTTTTAAGAGTGTGATGTAAGCCACTTGTCAAATCTGTTCTTGAACAGCTGTGCCCTTGGAAGTCAATTATTAACCAAGTAATAAAATGTCTACACACACTCCAAATTGCCTATATGTGCAGTCCAACAGAAAGGTTTCTTTATAATATAAAGCATCTAAAACACAACCTACTGTGTTAACACTATATAGACTTAATAGTGTAGTTGCATTACAAAAGGTGACATAATGATTTTATCCCTTTCAGAAACCAATTATGTTTCCTTCTACACTGAAATAGACATGTACTTTTATATAAATAAACATTTAAATCAATTAATGAATGGATATAATGATTAGCAAAGAAAAATTATGAAAGAACCGACTTAAAAGCTAAACTGCGTTGGGTGGTGAGAGGTGGGGATAATTGGAGGCATAGTTACTCATCTTGTCCTCTTTTTTGTGAGTATGGTTTTCATTTTAATAATCAAGCAAACATACAAACATAATAACAAAAAATCAAAAACACAAAAGGCAACAGCAACAAATACAGCAGTAGGACTCTTGTGGTGCGCTCTTTGCCTTTTCTAGATGGGTGAGCAAATTAAACTTTTTGCTGGTTTACGCACTTTTTATTTTTTATTTTTGTTTTTGGATGCACATTCAGAGTATGAGAAGTCTGATGTAGATATAGAACTTTAGATGCAAATTCAGGTATATCAGAGAGCGTTTTGGAGAGTGTGATTATAAATACTGAAGGATTAGTGTACAGTTAAGTCATTAAAGCACACAATGCAAAGTAAAAGTTGAATGTGCAATATAATTAATAGTTTCACGATTATAGTTTTGCCATGACAATTACACTCCAAATTCATTAATGCAAAGACAATAACATTGAAAAAATAGAATATGTCTTCCCTTGGGCACATGCCTCCCTTTGACCCTCGTGCGGATCCCCATACATAAGTACCCCCTTTTTATCAAGGACCATCAAAATCTGAAAACCATGAGGACTGATTTAGATCTTTTATGTTAGGTAGAATGCCCAGTGTGGGCTGGATGGTCTCGTGGCCTTGGAACCCCTGCAGATTTTTTTTTTCTCCAGGCCTCTGGAGTATTTTTTTTGGTTGTTTTTCTATCCTCCTAGCCATCGGACCTTACTTTATTCTTTGTTATTTAGTATTGCCTAATCTTATTTTTATTTTTTAGAAACTTTTCCTTCTTCATCTTGTAAAGCACTTTGAGCTACATCATTTGTATGAAAATGTGCTATATAAATAAATGTTGTTGTTGTTGTTTCATTGGCTCAGTATTACAACCTCTCACTCAATTTATTGGTTTTTATATTTGTGATTATGCCTGTTTAACTCATTCATATACTTGAGATTTCACTGGTTTCACATGTCACATACAAAACATACCATATTGTTAGGATTACATTTTGGCGACTCTCAACATCACATTATTGTGCACAAATATCCCATAAGAATATGTGTTACAAATAGTTCACTCTACCCTTCTTATGAAATCAGTATATCAATTGAATTTTATTGGTCTAATTTACGATTTAACTAAAATCATACTTAACTGGAATTATTTTGGTTTTGACAGTTGTTCCTTAAGACAACATACTGTAAAACGGTGGCTATATGGGTGCTGCTTTCAGTTTCAGTACTGCAAATCTTTATACTTGCTTTCAGAGCTTTTAAACTGAAGAACTTCAGGGGCTTCGATAAGATCTAGCTTTCAAAGTTTTTCTTTGATTTAGAAAAGAGACAAGCCCAGAGCAACATGATCCATACACCAAAAATGGTAATGGACAAAAAACTGAGTGATTTGGAGAACATTAGGCAGTTTGCTGTTTCCTTTTATTCAAATCTGTTTAAAGACCTTAAAATTGATGTCTCTCCAATGAAGGACCAATGATGGGTTACCCAACATCTTGAAGGGATTTGTTTTAAAACTGGATACTGAGCTTAGCGTGCCAAATCTTTCAAACTTGCTTGAGGGTCTAAATGTTGGTAAAACACCAGGGATTGATGGTCTTCCCATTTAGTTTTAAAAAGAATTCTGAAGGATTTTGGGATGGGGCATTCAAAGTGTGCTCACTGAGAGTATGAAAGCCTGTGACCATTTTTTAAGCTGGAGGAGGGAAGTGGTCACATTAATTCCAAAGACAGAAGACCTATGCTAAATCAGGAACTGGTAACCTGTCAGTCTCCTCTGCATTGATTACAAAATCTTCTTCAGAGCTTTGGATGACCGTCTCAAGTCTGTTACAGACTTAATAGACATCTTTGTCAAAGTTGTTTTCTGTCTAATTGATTGCTTTTTGGAATATGTATGTGACATCATTACAGCATCAAAATTATTTGGAAAGAAGTTAATCATAGGTGTCTGTCACTCTGAATAGTTCTGGTTTTGGTGATGATAGCAAAATTTGGGCTGTATTGAAATTTACAGTTCTTAAGTACCATTTTTTTCAATTAAGAGGAATATTAGACCAAAAATTACAGGGCAGAGTTTTCCAAGTGTGGTGTCACTATTTTTGTACAGTGCAAGGATGATATTAAAATGATTGTTTTTGTGCCAACAAACATTTGAAAAAAATTATTGCAATGCATTTTTCCTTGCCTCTTGTGCAAATTAATCTCACCTTAAATAGGCATTGTTTCTGTTTTCTGGGGATGGTGATGGGCAGTGATGGCATGGATGACAGTAACTGGGTCAGGCTTTTAGATAAAGTAACTGCTAATTTAAATCAAATTGAAGTGGATTGTTTCCAAGCTTTCTTTCAGGAGCCAGGTTATCATTATTAATAATTTGGTAGCATATATGCTGTGGCAGAAGTTGATGTATGGGGACTGTTCAAATGGTCTCTTACCTAAATCCAGTGACTGCTGCTCAGTTTTTCTGGGGTGGGCTCAACAAGATTTGGCAGAATGTTTTGTTTTTACCTGTAGATGAAGGACGTCAGGGGCATATTAATATTTTTTTCAAAAGTCACAGGTTGTTAAAAATCTATTTTTTTTTTTTTTTTGCTTTTCATTTTTGGAGGGACTTGGCAGGTGTGCGCGTTTGTGTTTGTGTTTCTGTGCTACAATAATTCTACAAGGATGATTTTAGCAGTTTGCATTTTATTCTCAAAAGAGATTTTATGGTGTCCAGCTGGATGCTTGACAAGTCTTTTGTTTTCATATCTTTGTTCTTGTTTCCTGTAATATAAAGTGACATTTTTATTAGCTTTAATGAAAGACAAAATACACATTTTTATGCATACTTATCACGAAAGAATAAAGTTGTTTGTAGATTGTCCCTTTTTAGCTTCATTCTTATACATGGTATCTTTTAAAAGTATTTAGCTTTTTTTTTTTTTCTTGTATGGCTAAATATTACTTTTGGCTTAATGACTCTATGTGTTATCAGAAGTTTTAAAACAGATACTACAGGGCTAGACATGGAGGAGCAGCCTGCTGATGACCAATCTGTCTTTTATGTCTCCTAGTTCCCAATCTGAGCTCCCCGACAATGCTATCGTGATAGGTTTAATAATGGGATCATCATAAATGTGACTTCTATTTCTAATAAAGAATTATACAATTTTTATTTAAGAGTTATTATTTTTTTTCTTTACATAATGTGGTGGGTACACCTTGGATAGAAAACCTGGGTATAGTAAATATGCCACCTGTTTGGAAGCAATTTTATAAACCTCCAAATAACAAAAGAGCAGGGTGATTTACAGTTAAGTAAATGATATATTGATGTGAGAAAGACAATTGATTAATCAGATTTTTGTTTCCTTTGGCAATGCAAGTAATTACTGTAATTAAATCATTTACTGTAAGAAGGCTTACACTTTATTTTCCTTACCTTTCTCTCTAGGGTAGGTTTCCAGCTGTTAGGCTTACAGTATATGAAGGGAGGTGAAGCACACTTCTTTTAAGAAACAGATTTAAACATTTTTTGATGAATTCAAGTATTATGGAAATATGATAACTGCCTATATATCAACAAGACAGCAGACTAGACTGGCAAGACAGACAAACATATCATACAGAAAAGGCTTCCTGTTTCTTGCTATTTACGTTTCTCATTTATCTTGGCAGAGAGAAACAGTTTTATGATACCAAGTCTTCATGGGTGATAACCAGCGCTGTGTGAAGCTGAATGTTGTTGTTCCAGGTTCAACTGCAGGACTCTACTTGCATTGGAGGGCACTCTCTGTCTTTCTGTCATGGTCCTCTGTCCATGGTGTGGTGTAACTTTGCCTTCCTCAGCTCACTGTTAGGCTCTTTGCGCTGTGCTCTGCAACTTCATAGGGAAATGTACTCCTCTTTCTAGCACAAAAGTGTATGTGCTAAAGTTTCATTTTTGAAGTAATGCTGCTTTTCAGTCTCAGACTTGGCTCTGTCACTGGCACATAGCTTTGCTTGGAAGAGTGGATCTTAGAGATAGTTCAGAATGTCCATCTCCAAGGCTCAATAGAGAGTATAGCTTTCAGGTCAATGAAAGTTTATGAGCTTTTTGCACCGCAGACAGTGAGTTGTGTATTGCTCCAAAGACAGGAACTCATTAGCTTTCAGCTCTCTGAAAAAGAATGACTTGCCAGCTTTCAGCACCTCAAAGACATAGCAGAAATGAATGAAGTTTGTTTAAAAGGAAGGTGTGGCCTCTGGTGACTGAATCAAACTTACTTCCAGTTACACATCCAGTGCTTGTTTATAGGTGCCTTATTTTGTCCATACAATCCAGCCAGAGTTCAGTTTGCAGTTACAAGCAGAAAACAAGTTTCCATTTGGGTGTCTTTTTGTCTGAAGGAGTCTATGCAGAGGTATCAGCTCAACTCTTATTTACACCATTGTTATCTGATGAAATTCAGAGATTACCAAAGTGTTGGTAAGAGCTTCAGTTGAGCCATTCACTTTAGGACTCTCTCAGGAATGCAGGTGAGGTGGTGAAGCAGGGTTTATGCAGCCCTTTTAAATCTGCTGTTATAACAGGCCTTGTGTGTCATTAAAAGCTTAGCAAAACAGGCAATATCCACTAGGTCAAACACAGTGGAAATTATGACATAGCATTATTGCTACAAAATGTTTTCTAAAATTAATACAAAAAACCTGAAGACAAGTGTGTGTTTAGTGGTGAAAAACAAAACAATATTTTGCTTAGTCTTATATTGTTGTAGACTGAAAGTTTTTTTTCACCTTTTTGTGATTTTATGTACAAAATTAGTAATATGATTTAACAATATTATATTTAGTTTTGTATAATGTCACACCTTAAGGTTCTCCAACAAAGGCATTTCACAACCTAAAAACGTTTCATAAGGATGGAGGACCAGCGGGACAATAAGGTAGGCAGACAAAAGAAGTTTATAAAAGAAATTAATTAAAAAATGTATGCCTTTATCTTGCAATAAATTATTTAAAAAAGTTTCTAGTGTTCAGCTTTAATAAATAATATAAAAATAAATAACAGCTATTAAAATGGTGACACAGGAAGACATTTGTTGTATAAGTTTGACTTGATTGAATGCAGTGTTATTTTATTCAAACAAAGAAACATTTTTTTTTAATCTATTCATTTCGCAAAATATGTTGATGTGTTTATACATATGATTTTGTATTGTAATTTTGAGGTAATGAAGTTTTTTTTTAATAACGATCTATCTATCTATCTATCTATCTATCTATCTATCTATCTATCTATCTATCTATCTATCTATCTATCTATCTATCTATCTATCTATCTATCTATCTCATCAGAAAGTTGGCATATTCACTTACATGCCCATGGATTTGTTTGTATCTTTTTAGTCTTAAAACTGGTGAATATCATTTGTTGGAGCAAGTGAAAAATATGTAATGGCTGTGAAAAGATATTTAACTATAGAAACAAAGTCAATGTGATGAAATTACATTTATAAGCCTTAAAATATTATAAAGATTCTAATTGTATTGCAAGCTGTATACCTGAAAGAAACAGGAATCGATGTAATTTACCTCACAGCACACAAAGGACTGAACATTTTTGTAACTGAAAGTATTACTGACACATTTGCATTCATCCTTGTTAAAACATCTGTCTTCCACAGTTAAACACACTCAATGATACCAATCCAATAAGTACTAACCTTCCTAAATCTGATTAAAACTAAATGTAAGCTTATAACGTTGTTCAGTTCTTGTCAATGATTGCACACTACAAACATTTTCATCCTCTCTCTCATAAGCTTTCACTCGATATATCTATGTTTTATAAGTTTGTATAGATTTATTTATGTTTTCTTGATTACCAATTCATTAATACTCTTATCTAATCTTATTTTTTACTTTTCTTTTAATTTTCTCTTTACCATCTTGCAAAGCACTATGAGCTACATTGCTGGTATGAAAATGTGCTAAATAAACAAAATGCACACACGTGCATGATGATACCATCAAAAGCAAGCAATATCATTGCAATATTTTCTTTGTGGTGGTAAAAAGTTTTCGTAGATAGTATCATAGACATAACAATTAAAATAAAATATTGAACGTGTATTTAGAAATCAGCATTTTTAAACCTTGTGGGTCATATAAATTACCAAGCTTACTATATTTACCCCAAAGATCACTCCATTAGCCAATGGTTCCAGGCACAATGGTCATCGGTTCCTTAATAAAAACACTTTTGTACTTAGAAGTGCAAAACCTGATTACCTGCACTACTTTCACTTAATGAATTGTGTGTTATATTTTTCTTTATGTACTACAGTGACACTTTGATCAGGTTTGAACAATAAGAATATTGCTCACTGAAAGCATTTAATTGGTGTGTGGAACTAATATTGTATTTATTGGAAAAACTGAAAAAAAAAACATAAAATAAAAAAACTTATAAACTAATGGATCTACAAGAGAAAGATTAGATTTGAAAGGTTTCTTTGTCATAAAAGCTGTGAAAAAAACTCACTAGCACATATAGCAATTAGCTATCTTAAGAGGACAATAATAGTAATAATTTTACATTATTTAATTTATATAGAGTCTACAGCCTTCTTTTCATTGTTTTCCAACATGCATCATTGGTCTGTGCAGCAGATTATTATTTTTTGGAGGCAAGCCAGTGAAGGTGGGACGTTGGTCTGTAATGAAATGTGGGCCACTAACCTGTGAGGAGCAGGCTACTGGTTCACAAGTGTGGCCTGTGAAAACATAACATTACGGTACACTCAATGCACTAACGGTTAGCAAGTCTAATCTCCCTTACTGCTCCGCACCCCCAACATTCGGCAAAATGTTAACCCAATTTCCTTTTTCGGAAGTCCTCAAACATTCACCTTCATGTATAGGTAAAAAAGTAAAATAAAATAAAGCACAAAAACTTTTACTAGGAGAGAAACTGTTGCAAAAACGTCATTCAAGGCTGCTTAGTGGCAACAAAAAAAAGGTTAAACTTTCATTAACTCTCATTTTACCAAGGATAGAAAATTTTGGTACATCAGCTCAACAGTGGGAAATCCAGTAAGCGTGTAGAGATATCTGTGAGAGCAGGCCATTGACCTGGAGAAACGTAACAGTTCAGTGCTGTAACCTTTGTTTTTCATTGATTATGTTTTACAGCTGTTTTAAATTCAGACGTTACGTATTGTGACGTAATGTTCTTTAAATTCACAAGAAACAATACATTATGAGTTATCACTGCAACTGAACGAGCTAATGGCCCACTGCTATTATAATGAGCATTGTTTTGAATGTGAAGACATGTCAGTAGCCTGTAAGACATGGCAAGCCACTGGACTGTGGAGTCATAATATTACAGTAGACTCAGTGCTCTATACTGCCTGGATTTTAGACTGAAAAAATTAAACTAACAGTAGTTCTAATAGTGGCCCTACTTCCCACATAATTCATAAAACCTTGGCAAAACACTTGTACTCTAAAATTAGTCATGAAATTGCCTTTGATTATTCTTTTTGCACCAAATGTCATTTGAAGTGTACTATTAAATTTTCTTATGGAACTGAGAAAATGTTCCAAGACTGAGTGCAAATGAAATATTAAACTTTTAATAGGCTCTGGTAAGTCTTCAAAATGTGATACTTGATTTTTTTCCACTTTTGAAATACGTTCACTATAAAAAAATAAAATAAAATCCAGCATTTCGGAAGAGTTAACTGTAAATTTTCACAATAAAATACAGTAATGAAAAATATTTTGTGTAACCACAGCAGGCTAAGCCATCTTAGCTTAGCTGCGCACCTCTCTATCTCACTGATCTCCTACAGACTTACTATGGCAAGCCGAATTAACATTTAGAGATATCTCAAAATGAATTTCAGATATCTTAAAATGAAATCTACACTCCCTCTCACTCCCTCAGATCCTCATCTGCAGCTCTACTTTCTGTACCACACATCAAACTCGTTTCTCTGGGAGCTCGAGCGTCTCTTATAGTGCTCCTCAACTTTGGAATTCTCTTCCCTCTCATATCCATCAACTGGACTCAATAACACATTTTAAAACTGCCCTCAAAACTTATCTCTTCAAACTGGCATACCAATTATGAATTTAACACAGTTACTGCCTGTTAAATTTGATGTTTGCTACTACCTCTGTACCTTATTGCTATTTGATTTTATCATCCTCTTTGTTTTATATCTTATTACTGCTGATTAATTTAATTTTAAGGTGACCCTGAGTGTTAAGAAAGGCGCCTATTAAATAAAATATATTTTTATTATTATTATTATATTTTGTCATAAGACAGCAAATTACAGTAAAATTGTATCTGGACTGGTCCACGTTGCAGTGTGAGACATTTTTAGTTTGTACATTTTCATACTGCTTCACTGGGATGTTAAACGTCGTCCAAACATTAGAAAGTTTCATTTACATAGACAACAAAGAATAATTGGCCAAAGAGTGAAGTGGACAGCAGAAGGACTGTAGGGATCTTTAGAACTCAGCTTGAGATAATAGGTGAATATTGTTTGTTACATTTGGATTAAGCAATTGGCCAGTAAAAACAGTGCGCTTGACATTTTGATGTTTTACGAACTTATTGATCTTGCTCAAACTGAAAACTAGTTACAGAAAACATCGCAATTAAGTATATCCCCATACTTATTTGATATGATACTACTAAAACAGGAAAACATAAGTGCTGTCAGCTACAAAAAAAAAAAAATACCAGACTAAATGATATATATATATATATATCATTATGTATATATATGTGTGTGTGTGTGTTACAGAGTACCTGTCAAATAATACAAGTACTGTAGTACATGACACGTATTTCTCCCTAATTGGGGCTCATCAGGTGTATGGACCTTTATTTCCTCTTACTGGGATCGAACCTCCGGACATCAAAGTCCGAAGCAAAGCCTTGACGTTGCACCAAGCTGGCTGGTTCACTTACTATATCCATAGGTCTCCAAATACACGCATGAACATCCAGAAACTCACTTACTAAACATATCTCAAAATATATTGATATGAAAAATTAAACCGCTGGTCGACATAGAAATCAAAAAAGATATCTGACATGGTTTAAAACATACAAGTTTAGATTTAATCGTAATTCGCAAACTGATTATGAATTTAATAAAGAAATTCTAAAAGGATCAATGAATGTTAATTGTCCATATTTGTGCATTGAAATGGTCTAGATCAGTGTTTCCCAAACTCGGTCCTGTGGACCCCCAGTGGCCTCAGGTTTTTGTTCCAACCAGATTCCTAATCAGTGACGACTCCTGATAGCACTGAGCTCACTTAATTAGCTGCTATGTTTTTTTCTCTTATTCTACATTCAGAAAAGCACAGCAGCATGATTTTTACATTTATAAGACATTTAGAAATATTTCTGCTTTTGCTATAGATTTAAATGCTTAACTCTGCTTTTGTTGATGTCATTATACTTTGGCCTTTCTCTCTGCAGTTTTCCCCCTTCATTGTATCTTAATAATGCCAATTTAAAATGAGCAGAGCAGACACCCAGGCAAACAACACTGAATAATCAAAGGCTGCAACTACTTTAGAGTCAGACCCACTAATTAGTAAATAATGGATTAATTAAACAATTAGAAGACCTAGAAATGTAGAATGAAAATCAAGATAAAAATACTGTTAAAAAGAAAAAATTACATTATTCCTATATGACTGCTTGGTATATTTTAATATATTTTTTTTTAGCAAACTTAGTTTTCAATTTCTATTTTCTATATTGTTCCCTAAACACAGAACTTTGGGAAATATCAGTTCACTTAATTAGCCCAGGAGTGCAATTTAAAACAGAAGCTGGTTGGAACAAAAACCTGCAGCCACAGGGGATCCCAGGACCGAGTTTGGTAAACACTGGTCTAGATGAACCACCTGAACGGTTAAAAAACTTTAACAGAATAGTTACAATGGTGATTTTAAAAAAGACAAATGCACATAAACTCATTTAAGCAGTGTTTCAGCTGATAAAATCGATTAACTGTGTCAGTGAGTATGAGTATTTTTTGTACTGCTGTAAAATCACTATATGTCACATCATTTCCTTAAAGTTTAGTATATTTGCATAAGGAAGCAATACAGCAAATTGTTCCTGATGAACCTTGCACCTTAGCACTGTGAAAACCAGAAACTTAAAGATGGCAAGCAAGCTATTTATGTGTGCTGAAGGTTTTTTTAGAGGATACTGATAAAAGAAAGGGAAGTCAAATCCTCATAGCTGGCGGATGACACCAGATTATTTAATTTTATATGGAAAAACAAGCCCCACTATTTAAAGAAATACATAATATTTGGACCCCAAAATAAGTGTGGTTTAAATTCTCTTAATTTTAAACTTCTTCTATGATATTTCAAATTAAATGTTTACAATATCTGCGGTGGGCTGGCGCCCTGCCCAGGGTTTGTTTCCTGACTTGCGTCCTGTGCTAGCTGGGACCCTGTAGTTAGAATATAGCGGGTTGGATAATGGATGGATGGATGGATGGATGTTTACAATATATTCTCAACAATAACTGGCACATATTCTCCAGTTTAATCTTTAAATGGGAAGGGAATTGGAGTTTCTTCTTAAATGCTACTTTGAAAACGGTAAAAGTCCTCTAAAACAATCTAATTTTCATAAACAGGTTCTTTTACATTGGACACTAATTTATAAACATAACTTTTCACCTCATACATATACCATATAGAATAAGGATTTTAAATATCACAACAAATCTTTATTTTTTAAAAAACCTATTTGAAAACAATATTGTATTTGTTAAGCAGATTATTAACAAAGAAAGGAAACTGATGAGCTATGAAGAATTTATCACTAAGTACAATGTTACAATCTCACCTTATGAATTTAGCATTATAAGAAAAGCCCATTTCCCCAAAAGGTTATTCAGTTGAAGGGTTATCATGGAGTCTCTATAGTAGATGCCACAGATTTCACATCATCCCTTTTTTTAGATGAAATTCATAATAGAAGTATTGATTGGAATAAAACATGGTTATTACCTATGAACTAAGTGAAAGAGGTTTCTTTTAAATGGACATATATGATTTATCCTGTTAAAGTTTTTATTCCACATAGATTTAAGATTGTCAATACTCTAAGATGTTCTGGACGGAGTTACAAAACTTGCTGAATTACTCTGTTAATTCTGCATTAAACTTAAATGATAGCAATATATTTTTATGTTTCAAAAGGAGTGATGTTAATCCCAAGATAACATATCCGACAAATCTGTTAATAATTCTTGGACAATATCACATTCATAAAATGAAATGGTCTAAAGGAAAACCACAACTGTAACATTTTTAACACTGAACTTAATCATTACCTCCAGTCTATAAATGGCTGCCAACGCTATGAGAACACTGGATATTGTAAATGCACCGAAATTTCAAGTTGACATAACTATATAATGTGCCTCATATATATATTTTTGTATTCTGTCTATATTGTGTATGTTTTGTACTTCAGATGAATGGAAAGAAATATATACTTTTGATTGTGTCTTGTAATATCTTAAAGTATAAAAACCCCCAAAAACTAGCTTTGGCCGACCTCAGTTTTTCATATGCTGTTTACTCCTCATTGTATTAGCAATCGTGTCATTGCATGTGCCAGGTAAAAGCAGCTAAGCCTTTGTCGGACCTCCAAGCTAAGTTCTGCCCGTTAGTAAAGTGAAAAATGGAAATCGTTGTAAATTTCAGATTAATTCATGCACTTTTGTATGATGGAAAAATACATATTACTTTTTAATGACTGCAATCCATCCATCAGTTTGCTAAACCCACTTTATCCTGAGTAGGATCACGGATTAATAGATTTTCCTGAACACGTTTAAGATGATGCCTTACAAGGTAAAAGGCATACGTTTTAAAAACCATTTTATGAGAATATTTTTGATATTAATAGTCAAATTAGCCACATTGCATTAGGAGCAGTCTGACTTTTCTTTTTAACTAAAAGACATTTGATACTGCATGAAATGTTAAGTTTAAAAAGATCTTACTTGCAAATGCATAGTGCACAGTGAGTTTAAAATCATATTAAAGATAAATATTTTAAATATTAGGCACCAAAAGTACAAACCTTTCAAAATGAAACTACTAAATAATATGCAAGTTCAATATTGAGTTTAAAAATAGAATTTAAAAAAAAATTAAACTGTATTAATTATGTATTAATGCATATAGAAAAAAAACCAATAGAATACAATTTTGGATTGAATAGGATGTGAATATCTTTCATCAATGTTTAAAGTAAGTACCCTTTTCTTAACTGATGAACGAGGAAATAAGTGTCCCCTCCAGCATAAAAGGACCTAGGGGTACAAAAAAGTGCTAAAACCTCATGCGAGCTTACTAAAGGAACTCTGCACATTTTTGCTTGCTAGTATTTATTTTGCAAATTTCAGACAGGGGGCACGCATTTCTATGGCAAATGCCCCTCTGTGGAAACGAGTGTCTCCTCATGGGGCGAAGAGCACAGAACACGTGAAAGTGCTGCGCTTGGGCGTCTGCGAAAGCCATTCCGAGGTTAGCTTTTTCTTAAAAAAAAAAACATTAAGCCAAGTTTTTGTTTTGTTTTTTGTTTTTTTTTAAAAGTAAAATAATTTCCACTTGCTGGATGTCAATGACCCAGATTTCGGGGTTCGCAAGCCGCACGATGCGAGGGACACACATACAACAATACAGCCTACATCCCACCACTTCAAAGTAGGTGGAGTTGACGTCAGTAAGCCAATAACATCTAACAGCGGACCTCCCCTTTATGACTTAAGTGATGACGACTGTCTCATAGCTGCCGAGATTTTAAAAGTGGCTGAGAAACTTTTCAAATATAAACTGTATGTTATTCTTTCAAGTGCCCAAACCACACACACACACCCTCTCTACCGACTTAACAATACGTCTCCTTCTGCTTAATGTCGTATTACCAGTGTGACTACCCGAATCCACGCGTCAAAAACGACCTCTTAACAGGTGGGTGCTGACTTTCTCACCCCTCCAATTCCCAATAAACAGGAGGCAACAGAGTTAAAGATGATAAGATTTGCACTGGGTGTGACGAGGATGGACAGGATTAGAAATGAGGACATTAGAGGGTCAGCTCAAGTTAGACGGTTGGGAGGCAAAGTCAGAGAGGCGAGATTGCGTCGGTTTGAACATGTGCAGAGGAGAGATGCTGGGTATATTGGGAGAAGGATGTTAAAGTTAGAGCTGCCAGGTAAGAGGAAAAGAGGAAGGCCTAAGAGAAGGTTTACAGACGTGGTGATAGAAGACATGCAGGTGATGGGTGTAACAGAACAAGATGTAGAGGACAGGATGATATGAAACAAGATGATCCGCTGTGGCAACCCCTAACGGGAGCAGCCGAACGAAGAATTTTGCACTGCATGTGTGTGGGTGTCTTTGTTCAGATTTAATTCAAAAACGTTTCCATAATTTCATTTGGATAACGTTTTTATTCCTTCATGATTTTTAACAGTTGCAAAAACTGTCAGACTAAGAATGTGTAAAATATCGGGTTAATTATTATTAATAATAAAGGAATCTAATACTTCATTTTACAGTTTATTAATATTAATCAACAGTGAAAAGCTTTTGTTTCGGACACAGATGGCAATGTTCTAGATCCTTCATCCTTCCTTAAAAAATAAACGCAGGAACAGAACCGACTTTGAGATCAGAAATGTATATAAACTTCTCGTTGACTCCGTAATTTTGCACTTTTTTACCTTACGTTTATGTAAGGAATGAATACTTCTTCTGATCGAAATTCATATATAAAACTGTATGTTTTGTATATATTTAAAGAATATACATTTTGGGATTTCTATTTTTTTTTTCTTGTTTATTTCATAACAAAAATATTTGTCTTACATAAGAAAAGATTAATGACGCACACCCACACTCCAGTTAGCATCTGAGCAAAAGAGCGCGTCTTGGTTTTAAGAGATGCAACGATAGGCAACAGGTTTTGTTAAAGCAAGGCTGCTATACTGTCCCATATGGAAATAAAGTTTGGGCTATTATCTCCACATACAAATAAAAAGCTATGAATAATGGTGTGCTGATTGTGTTGTGTTAATGTGACGACGTGCAAGATAGCTGTGATACCTTTTGTCATAAGCCGCGCATATCTTTGATCATAACCTTTTTCTTTTAATTTGCTTGTTATTGCTTTCAGCCATTAATCAAATAACCGTTTTTCGCAGGGCACAGCGTTTTCTGACTGTCAGTTTAATTGTATTACACGGAGATGTACGGGTTCAAAGGGGTGTCTGCAGGTGCGAGTAAAAGAAGAATCCACAGTGATGTAAAGTGCACTGTTTATGTGGTTTTAAAAGAAAATGTGCGACAAATTACAAGATAAATGATGGTCACTGTAAAAGTGTTGCGATGGTGTTATTGGTTTGACTTTTTTACTGAGCTGACATAATATTAATTCTTTAGTATTGCAACATAAATTTTCAGTATAGAACAAGTTAAGCATTTGAATTTGTCCCATCTAAAGAGTAATCATTCCTTTACGTTAATTGTATTGTGCTCATGCGCCCAAAGCATAGGCCTATAGGCTGAGGAGAAAGCGAACAGAGCTTGTTGCTATTTACTTAAACCTCCTTCAATTAAGTCCTGTTTGATCCTACGATTTTTCAGGTAACGCAGTCACGAAATTATAACGGAACATTTTATATTAAATTACCATGTACATGTCTACATTTGGGGCGGCACGGTGGCGTAGTGGGTAGCGCTGCTGCCTCGCAGTTGGGAGATCTGGGGACCTGGGTTCACTTCCCGGGTCCTCCCTGCGTGGAGTTTGCATGTTCTCCCCGTGTCCGGACGCTCCGGTTTCCTCCCACAGTCCAAAGACATGCAGGTTAGGTGGATTGGCGATTCTAAATTGGCCCTAGTGTGTGCTTGGGGTGTGTGTGTGTGTTTGTGTGTGTCCTGTGGTGGGTTGGCACCCTGCCCAGGATTGGTTCCCTGCCTTGTGCCCTGTGTTGGCTGGGATTGGCTCCAGCAGACCCCCGTGACCCTGTGTTCGGATTCAGCGGGTTGGAAAATGGATGGATGGATGTCTACATTTTTAACTGAATTAAGGATTTTAACTCGTAACAACATTGGCAGCTATTTACGGCGCTATACATCGTGTGGACGCAGTTTCCAAAGTATGCTTCGTATTTTTTAACCAGCAAAAAATTAATAACAAAATATGCCAAAATCGTTTAGAAACATTTTATTACGATCATTTATTTTCCTAAAACTAATCGGTTTTTAATCGATCTGAATACGGTAAAGTGTGTATATTTTTTACATGTGCATTTTAAGTAAGCGGTTTGTAAACGGAGCTTGAAAAAAAAAGTTATATTTTTTCATTATTTTATTTAATCTACATAATTATATATCTTGTTGTTTATTATGTGGGTATTTATGAGTTTAGAGAGGTAAGTGATAAGCATAACGCATAACAGCACAGTTAGCTTTTAAAGGAGCCCGATTGTTATAGCTTGTGACGATGAGCAGCCGAGTGAGGGATGCTATTCATGTCATCAGATTCTGAATGCTGTTCAGAACGCAAAGAATTGTAGAGAGCAGAGGGAAGAGGGTTTGCAGGGAACTACAGCAGCTGTGAAACAGCAGCTGCCACATCGCCTGAAACAGCTTCTCACATAAGCAAAAGTAGACAAAAAATGCAGAAGGTGCCACATATGTCCTTTATCACTGGACTGCAAAACAGTTGACCAGGTGACATATTGCTGCGATCACAAAGTGTAACTCTGGTTTTTGATTATTGTACAAAGCAGCACAATATGACTATAATTTATTATTTAGATTTTGTTGAAAATACTGATTTTTTTAAAGATATATAATTTTCAGGAAAGAGGTATTGAAAACATTTTGCACCGTTATGGTAATTTTTGGCTTGATTTGTCTGTAGTTAGCGAGCTAGTAGTCTGCTTTCTGAACAAAATTTATCAGTTGATACAATTATATAAAGTACAGTTTTGTGTGCAGTAATTTATCATATATTTAATTGGTATAGACTATGAGTTAGACTGGATACAGTGCAGTTAATGTGCCAATGTTAAGCTACTTTATCCCATGCCACTGAATGATCAATTTGTAGTGTGTAAAATTAATTACTCAAGTTATTAATCTTTGCGCATATAGTGTTTTTAGAAAATGTCTGAGCTACTGTTAAATGTGAAGCAGTATTGGTGAGTGGAGTGCAGACCATTTTAGAGTGTTTGGATATGATAATACATCATATTAATCAAGAAACCAATGCACAGTGCAAGATGCGGGTAGACATCAGCTAATGTTCTGCGCCTATGGTGGAAAAATAATTTTTATTATATACACAGTCACACACATACATACATATATACATACATACATAAATACATACATTATATATGCGCTTGTAAAACTGAAAGTACACATCAGATGCACAAAATCTGCTGATCTGCAGTGGTGACACTTTGACTTTCGCCAGTTCTTTTTCCACTTTGCTGATAGTTTGCTCCAGCTCCCGTATATTAATGGCAACAGCATCAACTGCATCTGTTAAATACAAAAATTCTACATTTTAAAATGAACTAACACATATCAATCAAAAACAAACCAAAGACAATTTTATTACATAATTTAAAGTCGGAATTGATATTTTCATTATTCTTAATGTTATCGGGTCCGACTTGTATTTGTTTAATTTCTGTGTGAATAATACTTCCTGAGTGATGAGTGCCGGCCAAATGAGAGTGTAAGTCATTGATCTTTTGCCAAGCAGGTGACCTGAGGCTGCCATTTAATTGGTTTCTTTCAGGTTTTTTCCAGGGACACAACTCTCTGCACCCTGGACACTCTCACATTTATTGGCAGTGAAAGAGTACTGTTTTAGGTTTGTTTTTTAATCGAATGTGATTGGACAATCGTCAATGCATTATTTTATGTTCACACCTGCCAAACGAGCGAGCGCGATTTCAGGAAGATGGCAACTTCAAGTGGAACTGCAGAAATCAAAGAAAATGTGGTTATTTCTTTAATGAAACACCCTTCATAAATCGACCACTTTAAGAAAAAAAGAAGTCAAATGAGTTTGTTCTTGACCGACCTGCTTAACAATTCAGCAGCAGGCAGGTGATCCAGGATGAGCTTACAGGCGGACTTTTCCAACACAAGCTCCGCAAGTGACCGAGACCGAGGATGATAGGTTTACATGGAGAAGCTGGCATAAAAGTAGCCATGTTCGAGCACTTTGGATATGTCTACTGGCTGAAAAAGTTCACCCATGCAGCCCTGGGTGTGTGGTCACCAGCTGCCATCAAAGAGCTGTTGCTTGTGGGGACATAAGTTGTCTGTGAGGCAGAGAGGGGCAGGCAAAAGGGCGAAGCAGCTTGGAGGTACCACCAAAGTTCTGACTAAGTGACGTGTCCACGAACACTGATCTCGGAGCTTCCTTTTTAGCGACTTCTTCCAGTATTCTCACCCCTTCAGAGAGTTGAGCAAGTGTCTGAGACATTCTGTATAAGTGTTTGTGGTCAGTAAAATAGTGGTGTGACTTGGGATGATTTTGGTTACAAAAAGTGTGCCACTACAGATAAAAAGATTGGGTAACACTGATTTAGATAATGGCATGTTAGGCCGACTGGCAGACCAACCACAAGCGTTAGGCATCAGACTGCGGTTCAGACCAATAAATGTAATACTCCGATCTTCAATGTGTCGCGTAAGCAAACCAGCTGCTGCGGCGCAACGTCAGAGGCTTCGTCTCAGGTGCTGAAGTCCGAGATTTGATCCTTGTGGGGAAGCAAAGGTGCGTACACCTGACGAGCCCCAAGTTAGGGCGAAACACGGGTCGTGTGCTGTTTGTATTATTTGGCAGGTGCATATATATATATATATATATATATATATATATATATATATATATATATATATATATATATATATATATATATATATGGAAGACATTGTACATATTATTATAATCACAACAATCACATTGTTATGCGCAAAATTCAAAAATGAACTCTAAAGTAGTGTATTGCGTGTATTTGGTTTGCAAACACTTTAAACAAATAAGGTGCATTTTAACAGCAGTATTCCCTTTACACAGCAGCAGTTAAAATATTTGTTATAATCTCAATTTATTCATTAATGTAATCAAATCCAATATAAAAACCAAAGCTATTTGCCACTGCCAGGGCATTAACATTTTATTTAGTTTGTTACAGAAAACGAGTTACCTCAGAGTCCAGAGCCACGATCATGACATTATAACAGGCACCTTCCGAGCAACAGCAAGTTGACTTTTTTTTTTCATAATTCAACGTAATTTTTTGTGTGAAAAAATTTAATGAATTAACCAACACACCACATTAAAAAAATGTCTACTGAATCCAGTTAGTAAATTATTTAATTGTACAGTTATACAAGAGGTAAAAATAAACGTCTTCTTGTTTCTAACATGAATACAAAGAGGTTCCAGGCCATATAGTGTCTGAAGTGCTCGGATCTGTCGGAGGCCTAAAACTGTCCTGACTGCATACTCTTTTTTTGGGCAGGTTTAGTGAAATCACTAAGAAATTATGTTCATGGAAATATAGTTAGATCGTCAAGGATGACTAAGATTTTGGCTGGACTTGTCCTGTGGGTGTAGTACAAGTAAGGTGTGTGTTGGGCGAGGCTATATTTTAAGATGGAAGGGTCTGAGGATCTCACAATGTGAATTTGTGCCCATGTGAGTTAAGCCTGTCAAACTTGCAGTGTGCAATAAAATTAAGGTGGTAATGACTCTGTGCTTGTGGTAAATGATAAGATGGGGTGCAAGACTTGAGAAAAATCAGAGGTCTACTGATTGTATGATGTGGATTTATGGAATACAGTGGAAATGGCCAAGGACTGGGCACTCTATTAGCAGAGGCAGAATAAGATTTGTATTGCAGTTATGCTATTGATGTGTTATGAGACAGAATTCCACCTTATTGGAAGATTACGGAGGTGGGGGTGTGGACATTATGGTGTAGGTTTTGGCAGAATGGGGAACTGGGCAAGTTGGCAGAGGATTGGGCAATTTAGAGATAGTTGTAGTTTAAAATTTGAGTAGGAGGTACACCTGCTCCTTTCGACATCTATAGGGCAAGTTATGGGAAGAATAAGGGTACTCTGGATGTCACGGAAAGAGGTTTTGGATCACAGTAGAAATGAGAAAGCTGATATCAGATCGGGCAGCTTGGTGAAAAGGGTATACAGTAATAATAATAATAATTCATTACATTTATATAGCGCTTTTCTCAGTACTCAAAGCGCTATATAATACATTTTAGTATGGATTTGTCCTTTGGGTCTGGTACTGGACAGGCCAATATGTACATTGACACTATGATGACTACAAGAGCACGTGGAATGACCAGACAAATAAATATGAAAGGCACTATATAATAGATAGATAGATAGATAGATAGATAGATAGATAGATAGATAGATAGATAGATAGATAGATAGATAGATAGATAGATAGATGTAAAAGGCACTATATAAGGAAGGCGCTGCTTCAGTTTGTCCCCCAAAAAACTGCAACCCCGCCCAAAATTTTTTCACCAGCCGCCACTGCCAGCCAGTTTAGTTTTCCTTATCTCCTACACTGCTACCTTCACCAGGCTTAGGCAAGGCAGCGTTGTGAAGATTACTCTTACTAATAAAAGAACCCTACTATACAATATCACATCGTCTCCGTGACCTGCAAAGAGAAAAACTGAAATGAAAACCGGGGTACATTTAATTGCCGCTTTGAATAATAAATAATCCAAGGCTGCATCTCTCGCTTCGTTTCATTCCGCTTTTACTTGAGCTGATCAGACCCAAACCCCGCTACGCCAGCTGCTGTCTCCCGCCCCTCCGGCATCATCTGCATGGCTTCCAAGACAAACTAACCGTTATAATCCCAACCCCCATCCATAGGGGCATGCCCCGAAACTTATCCACATTCCATGACAGCTGATTAGGTGTATCAGCTCCCATTCTACTGGGGGTCCTCTTTGTCATCGAGCGCTAACGCCCTCTATCTCAATCTTTCAGTAACAAAGGTAAACCAAAAATTCTTTCGAAGACTCCCGCCTTGTTAAAACTGTCCAGTGCCAACAAAACTGTCGCTGCTGCGCCGATTTATTATTTAGTGCTGTGATTTTTATTTACTGTCTGACTTCTGGGCTGTTACGGAGGCTTTACTTCTGGGCACGTGCGTCGCCTCCTTTTCCTGATAAAAGTGTTTTTTTCCCCCTTAATTAACCAGCATCAGTGGCACAACCTTTATTTTATATAGTGCTATTCACTAACATTCCGACATAAAATAACAAAATCACACGAAGTCACAGCACGTTTGCTCCTCCCCTTTCGACTTGAGCTGAGGTTCACTTCATAGAAATCGCCAGTGCGCCATTCCAATACAAAGTGCCGCGAACCGCCGCGCACCTGCACTCCTGAAGACAATACTTGAAGGTTTTTATTTATTGCTCTCCGTATTTTAGTCTAATTGCTGGTGGGAAATGAGAGAGCGGTTACGGTGGCTTGGTGTGCTGCTCTGCCTGACAGATCCCGCTTCATGATTACGCTTTCCGCACCTAGTCATTGACTGTGTAGAGTTAGTGGGGTCTCCCCGCGTGTGCGCGACTTTTCCTGCCACATCGAGGGGATGTGAGGGAGGTGTCGACAGCAGCTCACGTTCCAGCTCTTGTGAACATTTTTACACCATCCAACAGGGATCTAGACTGCTGAGGTTGGGAGGGCAATAAGAAACTAACGCAGAAATTTGACACCTTTGACTATGCAACAGCGCAGTACCAGCTTCAGACTAGTGAGTGGGGCACATGAACAGATTAGTTTTTAATGTTTTATTTTAATATTTTTAACTCTGCATTATGTTCTCACAGTCATCTCTCCGATCAAGAAAGACATCCCTCCATCCATTGTCCAACCCGCTGAATCCGAACACAGGGTCACGGGGGTCTGCTGGAGCCAATCCCAGCCAACACAGGGCACAAGGGAGGAACCAATCACGGGCAGGGTGCCAACCCACCGCAGGACACACACAAACACACCCAGCACACACTAGGGCCAATTTAGAATCGCCAATCCACCCAACCTGCATGTCTTTGGACTGTGGGAGGAAACCGGAGCGCCCAGAGGAAACCCACGCAGACACAGGGAGAACATGCAAACTGAAGCGAACCCTGATCGCCAGGTCTCCCAACTGCGAGGCAGCAGCACTACCCACTGCGCCACCGTGCCGCCCTCAAGAAAGAATTATTATTATTATTATTATTATTATTATTATTATTTCTGATTTATCTGAAGTGCATTAGATAGATAGATAGATAGATAGATAGATAGATAGATAGATAGATAGATAGATAGATAGATAGATACTGCTAATCAGGCATAAACGTGACTTATCAACTGGCATAATAAAGGAAAATTTTGAACTCAAACCCATGAGCTGATAAGAATATAAGAATAAAACATGTAAAATGAACAAGAATATAGTGGAGGGATCTTTCCCAAAGACAAAAAAAAATCATTAAAATTTACTAAACCATAAACAAACTGGCTTTGCAAATAAATTTGGAATCTTTGTTTATTTAATAGACAAAAGTGGAAAAATTAGAAAGCTACTAATGATCCTGCTGTAGCCTCTAACCCGTCACTTCAAAGCACCAGTCTTCTGTATTTTTGTTTGTTTGTTTTTGGCAAAAGCTGTAACAAACTCTTCCATGTGTATGCCTTTTGTTATTAATTTTTCATGAGCCAAAATCACCAAATTCTTTTTCCATAGCTTGGTGTGACAGAAAGGGGTCAGGACATGTGACCAGCATAGAGAATGAACACTCACATGCAGCTGAGGATACCCCCATCATCAATGCAGTTACACACATAATACATGAAGTGTAAGAACCTGTATTTGTTGGCAGGCTTGAAATGCTAATTGTTACTGGAGAATTTCTTTAGTGGTATGGATTTTGCTAGGAGAATGTCATGTTGCAGACTCTTGGTTGAAGCATCCATATCAGTGAGGGGAGTGGGGTGGTGGTGGGCTAAAGAGAAAGAAGACAATTTACAGCTCTCATCAGATCAAGATTTTTCTTTGAAAAGCAATTTTCTATTTCTTCAGTAACTCCACCCAGAATGTTCAGAAGGGATTTCCTCAAAGACTGGTTGGGAGTGCTTAAAGAATCCAAGTCACTCTGACCAAGAATGGAGAGAACAATGCTGTCTGTAAGCAGTTTGACCATGGCTCTCTCTTTGCAGCAGGGCTGGGCAGTTTGTGGGAAGAGGGGGATATCTGTTGATATTTTAAGATCATCCCATGAACCTCCTCCTCAGATATCTTTCATTGCTTCCAGAGAAGCACTGATGACCTCCTCAGCATGGCACACATCTATAGACTGTGTTTGTACCATAGAATTTACAGGCTTCAACGTACTTTTTCAAGGAATTTTCCATAGTCACAAAAATGATGCTTCCTCAACTGTACTGAAAGCCCTGCTGCCTCTGTGCAAATAGCCATCGTAATCCCACTGTTTTCAGAAACCTCAGACAAAATGTTCAGGAGAGCCCCCCGATTCTCAACAAGGCATTGTGTCACGTCATAGTGACCTTTAAGTGAGGGGCTGTTATAATTCCAGGCTACATAATAATGATGAAAAAAGAATGGAGTTACCCAGAGAGGTCAAGGAAGTTTTTTGCACATGGCTTCCCCTGATCTGCATGAATCACTGCTAAGTGCAGTTGATGGTTATTGCAGTGCACACATGGAATGTGTCTACCAGGCTTCTTTTGCAGGAATGCCAGCACCCCACTTTTGATCCCACCCATAACTGATGCCCCATCGTAACATTGGCTGATTATATTATCAGGACTGTAACCCTCGGTGGACAGGTGTCTGATTATTTCTGTTGTTGAATATTCAGCATCTAGCTGAGTCAAATCCAGCAAACCAATTAAATCTCTGTAACAAAGTTGCACACAAACCGTATCACAATTGACAGATTCTCTGTGTTACGTCTATCTGAAGTCCCGTCACTTTCATACAGAATCCGGTAATGGCTGCCTTTTCATATTTCTTTTTCACTTCATTCAAAACTAAAGTAGCAAGAGTTTCAATAATCTCATTCTGTATGTTTTCTTATGTATACTGTACATTTTGCAGTATACTTTTTGGTATTTCAGCAAGTTTCCTTGGGCAATATACATTCAAATAAATTAATGAAAAGACCAGTAGAGATGTCTTAATCATTACTTGTGTGAGACTGGGTGGATTCAATGCTCTAATTCTATTTATATAGCGCCTTGAGCACAGAGTCTTAGAACAAAACAGCAGGGTATATGTAACATTGGATGCCTTTAATGTAGTATTGATTATTTTTAGCCTGTGTTTCTCCCAATAAACACAATATAGTTTCACCAGTTTTTTCTCTGTATTTCATTTCTGCCCATTTCTTTGCTGTATTTAAATGTCATTGATTGGATGTGTGCTTTTGGAATCCCCTTTGGAATCTCCTTTCCTTTTCCAACTCAGTTTTCCTGTCTTGGTGAACACCATACTGTGTCTCTGTCAGTTGTGCCAGTAAAAAAGTTCTGACAGGAGAAACAAAAGCATGCATCTAGTTTGACTGAGTATTCCAACCATGACCGTGATTGGCACCACACTGTAAAAAATCAATGCTACTCCCAATTAAAAAATATTAAGTAACTGATTACAATGTGCTTTTTGAGTTTGCTCAACATTACGTTGACAAATCCTGCCAATTACAAAATTTGAGTTCACTGGATACAAGCTACACTATGCCAAACTAAGAAAATTAAATTAGCTCAAGTAGAAATAACTAATATGTAAAAACAGCACTAAGCCCATCTAACATAAATTTTAGGGCTTTGTCAATGTCATCTCTAATTGGCGCAACTAAAAAACCTATGCTGAATAAATGTAAGTAAATTTAGGCAAACTTCAAGGTAGTAATTCAAGAAATGAATATATTTATTTTTTGCAAACTCAAAAAAGCACATTGTAATCAGTTACTTAAGAACTCTGACTTTATTGAGCAACATATTCTATTTTAACAAAAAGAAAAAACAGCTTTTTTGAAAATAATGCAGCTTTATTTTCTTAGACATGGCATTACATTATTATTACAATGTGAAATATGAAAATCACTTATACAAATGTATTTATATTCAGTACGTTCAAATTTTGTCTTAATAACATTGTTATCATTACTAATAACCACAAGCCATGCCATCTCTGATGTTGTGGAATCTTAATTTGAAAAGTGTTACATCAATAATTCCAAAATTTTTGAACAGAACCTGCACAGGGTAAAGAGATTCTGTCATAACATTAACACTAAGGTGCAACTGAGAAAGAATTTCACACAAAGAAAAGTAGCTATCGCAATGTTAATCTAAAATCAAAAGACAAGCACATCCCATTCTGCAGATCTGAGACATATTTGCCTAACATTTATACAGCATATTTTTGAGTGACAATACTCTATGTGAGTATAAGTCTCCAATATTTAGAAACACCTTCTGTACTGTTTCAAAAGTATATTTAAGTTCTTTTGGGTACTGAATGTTTCGAGCATACAGAAGACCAACAAGTATGACAAATGCAGTTGTGAAGTCGACAAGCTCTTCAATTACTACTCGACCTTCTATTACCACAGCCACATTCATTGCTGCAGCTCCAGGATGGGTCTCATGGTGCCTCACAACCTCTAATATTCCTATCTTCATTTCATTTGTATATATTTGAAGGGAGTCTGTATCCTAAAAATACAGTATAGAACAATATAGTTAAAGTGTGAAAAAATAAACCATAGTTGACTCTTTTCCAAAGCCAAGTGAAAGGTTGTCTACCAACTTAACTTTCTAGTTTGTTAATCATTTAGTTTGACATTTCCAACAGAACTTACATGACATGTTGTTGATAACTTCTTGTATTCTCTTAAGTACAGAGGTAGTCCTTGTAGAACCGTTGCCCTCTTGTGTGTGGTAACATCCATAGTCTGAAAAGTACAGTAACAAGAATGATAGTCATAGAGGTAGAATATACAAAGAAATAATATTTGAACCGAATGACAATTTAAGAAAACTTTAAACAAAACAACTAAATATATTTGACATATTTTCTTTCTCATTACTGTACATATACAAAAATCCATCTTTGTTAAATGATCCAAATAATGAAAGGATTTTGCACTTCTGCAAATTATTTAAAATGTATGCACAGATCCAGACACACACAAAAAAAAAATGCTATTAACCTGGGTAATTTAAATTGTCAATTTATAATAAACAGAATAGCTCAGGAATTTACTTTTATTTCTGGTAAAATATTGTTTGTGTAAATCTCACCATCAAATAAAACTGTAAATTAATACATTATGAATTTGTAGTCCATGACATTGGAGGGAATATGTGCAGTGCCAATGACTCAGATATAAACATATACAGTATAATTCACCTTGTTCTATAAAATCATTTTGCATACATTTGATAAGTCTATGGGTTTGCCACATGCACCTTCATAAGCAAACAGTTTAACAGCCTTAATTACAACACTGCCCTGCACATACTACTTTAAGTTCATGCTTATGAATATAAAACAATTCTTTCCTGATCCTTATTACGTACCTGTTCATCTAGTAATTCTAAAAGTGATTTCAATTCATGTGCCGTCTTGCCTCCTTTTGCTCTGTACATTTTGATCAGAGCTGTCGAATACTTGTCCAAGGATGTCAGCGATGTTTCTTTCAATTGCACCTGGGTAATGCAATAATATTCTGTATATACCTGTAACAAAATTCAGGAATTAATAATGTACTTATTTTCAAGATACTAGCATCGCTACTCGACAATTAATTTATAAGATTAGATAAAACTCACCTGTTGCTCTATGAGAAGGCCTGGCCATCTCTGTTGGACTACAGAGACCAGCGGTTCATCCATGACAATCTCCTTTATTCTCAGGGAAAAAGTGAGGTCCTGAAAAAATATCATTTAACCCTTCAAGTATTTGCTGGGTAGCACTTTTTGACATGTGAAGAACAGTTTGCATACAAAAAAAGAGAGAAGCAAATTTGTGCTCAAATGCATCTCCTAAATCCTCATTGTAAGCAACACATCCACTACCTACATGATCATCCTCACCATCAATAAGAGGTCCACTATTGTCTGCAGCTGAGCTACTATCAGGACTGTCTTCTTGGCCTGCATGATTACTACTTAAAATGGATAGCCTGAAATCATGAAAAGACTGACCCTTATGCTTCCTAATTTTATGTACATTAAATGTGGTATATACATTGGTCTGAAAGTCACAGTTTACAAAAGGACATTTCACATATTCATAGTTTTTAGATGTTTTCTTATATGGCTGTAAAAGGTCTTCCCATCACAGATATCTTGAAATTTACAAAGTTCACAGCTCAAACAAGCCAAATCCTTGCTAACTTTTGAAAGGGTAGCATTGGGATGTATTCTGTTGAGATGTGTCCTTAACGCACCTGCAGTCCGGAATGAACAAATACAGTCACTGTGAATGCAAGGAAACGATGAATATGGTCCACGCCAGTGCTTCAATCTGTAATGTCTGAGAAGTGTGTCCTGAGCTGTAGTACAAAATGTACAGAGCTTGCAATGCACGAAGACCCTAAAAATCACAATAAAGAAATAAGAGCTGATTTGGATGGCCTTCAAAAGAGTTTGTATACCATAACACTGCATTAAATAGAATTAAAGTAGGTTCAGTTAATATATGAAATCATATCTTAATAATTCTATCACAAATGTCTAAGGTGGTATCTGAAAATGAACACAGTAAACTACACATCACGTTTACACCTGAGCAGTCGTGTGGTGCGACTTATATTTATTAACATATGTTTGTGAGGGTATATTTTTTTTTCCTTGAAGGAGCTAAGAATTGTTGTTGAGGTCTGCTCAGTGTGTTAATTTTAGGCCCTTCCCCCTTTACCACTCGCTTTCTCCCTCTATGACGCACACCCCAATTTTCCTCTATAAAAGAAACAGCATAAATTGAATGTACACAAGAAAGAAAGGAGTACTCCAACCAGTAATCGTGCGCCTGCCTTTACAAGCTGTTATGCATATGCACCCCAGTGCCCGTAATAATTTACTAGAACATTCAGTTGAAAAAAAAGCGCCGTCACCACAGAAGCGTGCACGCCATCTTTTACTTTTTTTCGACTGTATGCAATTTTACGAAAAAAAACGGTACAGAATAGAATATTGATGTCATTTTATTAATTTACCGTTTAAAAAAACAAAATTATCTGACCGTTGTCGTACTCTCGTATTGCCCAATCCACTTGAATAAAGTGTAATCATCTGCGTTCAGTCTCTACTCTAAACTTTAGTATGGTGCCTCAAAAGCTCGAGTCGGTCACCGCAGCTACTACGGGAATTCAGACCTATAACTTTATGTGAAAAAAGTGTCCTGATGTCGGGTTTTGAGGTATAAAAACACAAGTTGTTATAGTGAAAAAAGGAAAGAGGGAAATATCGCAATTGCGTGGCTTTTGATAAAAACTTATAGCCACCACAGTAAGCACAACTGACCTTTCATTTTATAATTATTCATTTTTCAGATTCTGTTATAGTCACTAAAATCTTCCGTAATTAACGGACCCGCCGTCATTACAAGTTGCAAATAACACAAGCGAACATTAAACACATAAAAAACTTTTTTACGTTCGGCAGTTGGTTATAATCGATGGTCGTCGAAGTTAGTAAGGTTACTCGCGTGGTAACTGTTAATACTTCGTACCCCGATTTTTTATGGTTTTCAACAAAGGAAAGTCCTACTCTTGTAAATGTATGTACTTACCTTAAGTCGGGGCTCTCAAACGTTAGTAATTACAGATTGTGGAGTCGTGGATTCATACACGTGTCCAAATCGCATAAATCAAGAATATTCTCGCAGGACATGCGCATTTCGCACAAGAAAAACTCGCACAAACAACAGATTATTAATTCTCACAATGATGATTTTTACATTTGAACCCAAAAGAAAAATAGAACTCACATCTGCGCCACACAATGAAGAAACGATTGTCAAGCCAAACATTTAACACAGAAATGCTGGAACAACAAACATTTTTACCCTGGGTCGACTATCACTTAGTTACATTTTTTACAGTGGCAGCTTAGATTAAAAGCACAAGATGTCTGACTAAATATTCATTTAGGAAAGGCTTTTAGTGTTGTTTGGGATGGTTCACTATTATTGAGATCGCTTAGATAATTTTCAGTCACAAGAACTACACTGCTATCTGCACTGTGTTGGTGTGTAATGGGCAAGGAAGAAGGTGTAGCATTATTGCTTGAACTGCTTGCTTGATCTGAAGGCGTCAATCCCAAAGCCTGGATGTTACAGTTAACAGCAGGAGTGTCTGAATTGCTGGTAACAAGCTTTGATTTGGGAACCAAAAATCACTGAATGGTGTTTATGGCTTCTTTATGGGATGTCCAGCATGGACTCGATTTAGGTAAGTTTGATTAAACTGAGTGCTAATATCAATTTTAGTAAATGTGTAATTTTAAACACATCAATGCTAAATAATGTCCTGTGAGGTAGCAAGCTAACAACAACTTTAAAACGTAATTTTCTTATTCAACCCAACAATAAAATGAACTACAGCAACAATAACAGAAATTTTAACAAAAAAAACTTTATCAACAATACATAAATATTGTCCTCCAAATAACAGGTGCCCAAAAATGTTCCATAAAATGACATTGGAGGGTCAAGGCAGCACCATTATTTATTGTGTTCAGTCAGCAAATCAGAATTTAGGAAATTGTGACAAGAGCAGAGGAAATAGATGTGAATGGCATTTTCAAATGGTGCAAAATATAGTTGATCGATTAGGTTGGCAGAGAATAAATATGAGTGGCACTACCCAACTCAGCCCCTTTCTAGATCTGGCCGTGCTCAGTAGCACAAGGTATCTGAAGCGTAGGCTAATAATAATTTTGTATACTGTAGATCAGGGGTCCCCAACCCCCGGTCCGCGGCCCACTACCGGTCCGCAGCCGTCTGACAGTCGGGCCGCGAGAGAACTGCCGGCAACGGCGACTCACTCAGACTTTTCAGAACGCTTGGCGGGCGGGGCTTTGCAGCGACGCAGAGAGACAAGAGAGACCGAGGTGAGAGAGTATTACAACAAAGTATTTTTATGGTCCCGACAGTTTCCCCATATGACACGAGTCTATAGAAATCACGTTACTACGAAGTACATTCAACAGATGCTTTCATTAAAACGAAGTGAGCTGGAAATGCTTGGATGAATCATCCACAGAGCAGTTAGATCGTTTGCACAACGATCCCCAAACAGAAACATTGTAAAAAAATCCCTTTCTTCGAACTTTCCTCGTACTGTTTTTTTTTTTTGCTGTTTTTGTTGTCTGTGGTTTTCATTGATTCCTTTTGCTTATTGCTTGTCAACATTTGAAAATCATCCATTGGAATTTAACTCATTGTCACCCTCCTATAGAAACGGCAGACACGAAAAAAAGATTGCAGTGTTAATGTTTGTGATGTGCAATCTGTTGGATTGGCAAATGTAAAGCATATGTCTTTGTTATATGCAAAAAAAGAAGAAAAATCTCAGATTGCAAACGTATGCGAACTGCTTAATAACTTTAATAATAATAGAAATGTTATGTAAATTGTATATAAAACTGCCCCCACCACACCCCCAACCAACCCCCACCCTCCCGACCGGTCCGTGGAAAAATTTGCATCTAATAAAGTGGTCCTTGCTGTCAAAAAGGTTGGGGACCACTGCTATAGATGACAGACAGAAAGTCACGCACGTAGACTACCAAAGCTACACGTGTTTGATATGAGGGGCCAAACAGGCCAAAAATCATATATTTTTGTACGTAAAGTATTGGTTTACGCATGAACATTATTGGTTTATGGATGATTACTATCGGTTTGCGTGCATACTTAATTGGTTTGCGTGCAAACAATACTGGTTTCCTTCATATGAACCATATTGGTTCGTGTCCGTATATTATCGGTTTGTGCGTGAACTATATCCGTTTGTATATGCATAGCACTGGTTTGCATATGAACTATATTGAATTGAACTTTATTACTGGTTCAGGTGCGTTTGCTATCGGTTTGTGAGGGAATTGCATTGGTTTGCGTGCGTATGCAATCGGTTTGCGTATCAACTATATTGGTTTGTGTTCGTATACTACTGGTTTGCTTACGTATAGCACTGGTTTTTCATATGCACTATACTGGTTTCACGTGGGTAATATATCGGTTTCGCATATGAACGCTATTGGTTTTGTGTATGCACTACATTGAGTCCTTGTCAGTCTTCTACCGGTTTTATGTGTGCGTACTATGCCGGCTTTGTGAAAGTAACATGCTGGATTTATGTGTGCACTATATCGGTTTTGCGTATGAAACATACTGGTTTGCAAACGCACACTATCGGAATGTTGTGTATGAACTATATCGGTTCTGCGTGCGAACTATATTGGTTGTTCACGTGATCTTCAGTGGAAATGGGCGGGGCAAGAAACAGGAACTCAGGGGCCGGTAGTGTCATGGAGCGTGACTTACTGGGCTTACTTTAAACAGCGCCGTATTTTTTTCCACACGATAGGTTTGGGAAAGGACTTGGTGGTAATTATTACTATTTAATAGAATCAGCCATTAAGTGTGTAATGAACACAAAGCTGAAGTTAAGTAATAATAATAATAATAAATTTTATTTATATTGCACTTTATATTTTAGCAATCCCAAAGTACGTATTTGGTCGTCTTTTTATTCACTTCCAGCTACATTTACATTTACATCATTTAGCAGACGCTCTTATCCAGAGCGACTTACAACAGTGTTTGTTAGTTTTTTTTTCGCATACCCCTTGGGGTCAGAGCGCAGGGTCAGCCATTGTACAGCGCCCCCTGGAGCAATTACAGGTTAAGGGCCTTGCTCAAGGGCCCAGCAGAGTAGGATCTCTTTTGGCAGTGACGGGGATTCGAACCGGCAACCTTCGGGATACCAGCGCAGATCCTTAGCCTCAGAGCCACCACTCCGCCCATGCTCGCTTGCAACCCGCGACTGTACTTTTTCACACAGCTTTTGCAAACTAGTTACTTATTCTAAAGGCAAAATATTCTACATTTACGACTGACGCCTTTATCCAGTATACATTTAGTTACTACTGGTTACATTTCTGATGCTCAGCGATCCCCGCACCGTGCCGCCTAGACAGGTGAAGTGACATGCTCATGGTCACACAGTGTCACTATCAGGACTTGAACCGACAAATGTAGGGTTTAGAGGGACAAAAGCCCTAACCACAATGCCCCACTGCTTGCACATCTGCATTATTTGACATGATATGATCGTGTCCATTCTTTGAAAAGCTAAATGTTTCCATATTTAGGACCAGTATATGTGAGTTACATCATATTGGGCCACCTTACCTTTCACAGTTTTGTGACAAGGCATATGCGTTTTTTAAGATGCAGCCGATTTTTGCCCTGCCAGGTACGAGTACCTGCGTATTTCCACTCCAATATCTGATAAATAGGATTTACTGTGCTATCATGGGCACTGTAAAGTGTTAAATCACGTTCAGCCACCTTAATTTTCACAGTTTTGTGACAAGACAGATTCCTTTGTTAAATTAAAGTTGTGTTTAACATTTTTGACCTGTGCAGAACCAAAATGTGGAATATTTATTTTTTCAAATAATTGATCGGTTTGTAATGATTCTGATTAATGTACATGCTGTAGAATATTTTGCCATGCTGTTAGAATAAGAAGCTGGTGTGCAAAAGCTGTATGAATAAGTAGCTGACTGCAAGCATATACTGGATGTAGCTAGGATTGAATAAAAAGCCAGCAGAATGTGCACCTCACGTCAGCCCCGTGAATATTTCAGAATTACGGGAAAATACTGTTAAAAATAATAACCACCAAGCCCTTTCAGAAACAAACAGTGACATGCAAAAGTATTCAATCACTTTAAAAGTCATCCTAATTTTCTGTATGACAAAAGATTTTTCCACGTTTATTTATTCATTCTTTTTAATGTGAACTCTTGTGCTGTACCAATACATTTCTAAATAAACCATTTTCTGTAGATATTTAACTGAAGAAGAAAAACTCCAAAGTTGATGTTTGCATTAAGTATTCAAGCCCAACACATACATACTTTGTCAAGAACCCTTTTGTTGCCATAACAGCCTTCGTTCTTTTGTAAGTAGGCCCCAGTTCTGCACACTGCTCAGGAGTGATTCTGCCCCTTTCTTCTTGGCAGGATTTCTAGAGACCCTCTATGTCGGTGAGATGGCACCTCTGAACAGCAGTTTTCAAACAGTTGCACAGATTCTCAACAGGGTTAAGCTTAAGGGCTTTGACTTGGCCTCTCCAAAACATTCACCTTTCTGTTTTTGAGCTATCCTAGTGTCACATTGTCCTAATGCTTAAGGTCATTATCATGTTGAAAGATGAATCTTCTCCTGAGCTTTCATAGCAGACTGGAACAAGTTCTCTTGCAAAATTGTGCAGTATATGTGTCCATCCATTGTCCCTTCCAACTCTGACAAGATTGTCAGACCCAGCACATGAAAAACATCCCCATAGCATGAGACTGCCACCACCATATTCCACTGTAGGAATGTTGTTTCTTGAGGCCTGGGCAATGTTAGTGTTACACTTCACATACCTCTTACGTCTGTCCCAAAAACTTCTATTTTGGTCTCATATGACCATAAAACCTTCTCCCCACATTTTAACTGGGTCTTTCTCATGCTTTGTGGCAAACGCCATACATTGTTTTATGTGGACCTTCTTAAGGAATGGATTCTTTCATGCTACCCCCCCCCCCCCCCCCCCCCCCATAGAAGCCTGTTTTATGGAGAACTCTTGAAATTGTGGACCCCAGCACCTTTACTCCAGCTAAAGATCGTCGCAGACATCTGAGAGTGACAGTTGGATTTCTAGTCGCCTCTCCCACCAGTTGATGTCTCACTCTGATGTTGAGTTTTGAGGGACAGCCTGTTCTAGTCAGAGTCTGTGTACTTTTGATGAACCTTCCACTTTCTGGTGAGAATGCAACAGTGCGCAATGGGACATTCAAACTCTTTTGATATTTTTTATAGTCATTCCCAGTCTTGTGCATTTCAATAACTTTGTTTCTCACATCAGTAGAATGCTCCTGTTGTTCATTTTTGCAGTGACTGTCCACCAAAGATTACGGCCCTTACAAAGGGGGCTGTTTATAATCCAGAGGAGACAGAAAGGACTCACAAGTAGCACCTCATCATTTTAATTATGACTGTTAAACGACTGTCACCTTTTGTAATTAATTTGTCATTGGTGTAATGATGGAGCTTCCAAAGCACAAAGGTTTAAATACCTATGCAAACATTAACTTTGGAGTTTTTTCTCTTCAGTTAAACGTCTACAGAAATGGTTTATTTGTCTTTGGAAATGTTTTGTCACAGCATAAGAAAAATACTGAATGAATAAATGTGTATAAATCTTTTGTCTTGCAGAAAATTATGACTTTCAAGGGGATTGAATACTTTTGTATGCCACTTAATGTTTGTGAAAGGGCTTGGTGATGATTAACGTTTAACATCTGAAATGATCACGGGACTTAAGTTAGGTACACATTCAGGTGGCTTTTTATTCACTCCTAGCTACACATATGCTTGTAGTCAGCTACTTATTCACAAACCAGCTTCTTCTTCAATGTTAAGTGCATGGTAAAATATTATACAGCGTGTACATTAATCTGCAAACTGATACATTATTTGAAAGAATAAATATCCCAGATTTAGCTCTTGAACGGGTTGAAAATGTTACACTCAACTTTAACAAAGGAATCTGTCCTGGACAAGATTATATTATGTCAAATAATATACACATTGCAGATGTGCAAGCATTGGGGCATTGTGGTAAGGGCTTTGCCCTCTAAATCCTACATTTCTCGGTTAAAGTCCTGATAGTGACACTGTGTGACCATGAGCATGTCACTTCACCTGAATACGCGGCACGGTGCGGGATCGCTGGGCATAAGAAATGTAACCAGTAGTAACTAAATGTTATACTGGATAAAGGCGTCAGTCGTAAATGTAGAATATTTTGCCTTTAGAATAAGTAACTAGCTTGCAAAAGCTGTGTGAAAAAGTACAGTCCGCGGGTTGCAAGCGAGCATGTAGCTGGAAGCGAATAAAAAGACGACCAAATACGTACTTAACTTCAGCTTTGTGTTCATTACACACTCAATGGCAGATTCTATTAAATAGTAATAATTACCACCAAGTCCTTTCCCAAACCTATTGTGTGGAAAAAAATACTGCACTGTTTAAAGTAAACCCAGATCCGTCTCCTGTCAGCTTCTCTACACGCTCCATGACACTACCGGCCCCTGAGTTCCTGTTTCTTGCCCCGCCCATTTTCACTGAAGATCACGTGAACAACCAATATAGTTCGTACGCAGAACCGATATAGTTCATACACAGAGTTGCAATAGTGTTCGTTCGCAAACCAGTATGTTTCGTACGAGAAACCGACATGGCACACACATACAACCAATAGAGTTCAAGCGCAAAACCGATATGTTACCCACATGAAACCAATATAGTGCATACACAAATCCATCGTTAGACCGGCACAGAACGCAAGCCAATATAGTTCATACGCAAACCGATAACATACAACCGAAAACCAATAACAAACGTACTGGAACCACTGATATACACACGCGAATCAATATAGTTCATATGCAAACCAGTGCTATGCATATACAAACGGATATAGTTCACGCACAAACCGATAATATACGGACACGAACCAATATAGTTCATATGAATGAAACCAGTATTATACGCACGCAAACCAATTAAGTATGCACGCAAACCGATAGTAAATATTCATAAACCAATAGTGTTGATACGTAAACCAATAGATTACACACAGAAATATATGATTTATGGCCTGTTTGGCCCCTCATAGTTTGAAGAAGTGCTTCTGTTTGCTACGGTATCTCTGTCATTTTAACTTTTGAATCACTAAATGGCATAACAGCAGTATTAAGTGTCAAAGCTCTGCGGCTATTTTGTCATGACGTTTGCATGTCCAGTTACACAGTGATGTTAACTTCCTTTAGTTATTCATTTGGTTGTGCAATCGGAACGTGGATGTTGTGCAACATTCTGCATGCATCACGCGGTGTCGTTTGGTAGATTTGTTGATTTGGGTGTTTTTGATTACTGAAATCGGCATCTCCTGTGTATCTTTGTGACCAGCTCTCTTAATGGCACTCATTTTGATGGAGTGTGACACACCATTTACTTCAAATGCATACTTTGCAGTTCACATTTTCATGAATACAGCTACAAATTCTTTCAAACTTACATCGACTCCTACACTGTCGTCGTAATACTAAACAACTGAGAACACACACAGCCCATGCCATAACATATCTGTCACGTTTACCATTTATCCTTTGTACCGTCAAATGCCAGTGTATAATTTTGATGCTACAGAAAACCTGATGCAAGGGAAATACCTATGTTTCTTTTAAAATTTACAATGTGCACTCTGCTCATTTGTCGCACACTTATGTCTAATATGTTTTCTTAGGGGAATTTTGAGAAGAATCCAGCTGCGAACCTCCACAGCTCTGCGATTCAGCAGCTCCGCTGGACAGCCAACCAGATTGCATCTTTATGTCACATGGTTGAGACCAACGAGATCTGCGTGACCGCAAATCAAATTGTACCTCGACAATTGGCTGGACTGCCAATGAGATTGCAGCTTTTGTCACACGATCTAAGAAGTACTGTACCTTGTAAATTCTGTAGAATGTATCTACATTTTCAATTGCGCTTAGCAAAACAGGAGAAAATAAACTTTGTGTGTGAAGAAGCATTCAGAACAAAAATAAACAGTTAAGTGCCTTTTGAATTTGTTCAAAAGTCAAGATTTTAGGAGACAACGTTCTTCATAGAAATAAACTTTTCCAGGTATAATTGTAATGTGAAGGAAACTAAACGTTTTTATACTAACTTGTTTGCATTCCAGTAAAGTTAAATATCATACAGTTCTCGCTTATCGTTTTATTATATAGCTTCAATTTAAAACAAAAAATCCCCTTTCAATGCGGTATAATTTATGCCAAATATTTTGACATTTAAATCTTATACTTTTTTGTAAAGTGTTGCATTGCAAACTGGGAATCAAACAGTTACGTGTAATAGCAGTATTATTAGTAGGAGTTTTGTCAAATGTTAACATGATGCTCACTCATACTTAAGCATTTTATTTTTCGATGTACAATTCCGTCATCAAAATTGAACAAACACCAACTGTGACCCAGTGCACAGAATACAACGGTCTTTACCACTGTCCATTGTGTCCAGTAGGCGAGTATACTCTATAGGAAGAGTTATAAGGGCACAACTACTTTTGAGAGAACCTTAAAAAAGCAGTATTAAACGCAAGTACGTAGAAGTTATTTAAAAAATGTCAGCTTCTGTGTATAATGGTACTGACTGTTATTTTCTTTTTCCAGCATTTTCCCAGCTGGGCAAATACCCTGGCTGTCCAGGACAGAATATACACACATACAAAGTCAAACCTGCTCAGAGATTGTCCTTTCAGCACTTGGCATAAAACAAGAAACAACCCTGGACAGGGGATCAGTCCATCAGGGGGCCTACTCCAGCACCCACCAACACTCACACAGGGGTCATATGCAACAGATGATTTACTTAACCTGCACATCTTTAGGGACTGTGAGAGTAAAATCAAACTACAATGAACATCAGCACGGGGGGAACATGCAAACTTTTTTTTTCTTTTTCCAGCTTTTCCAATATGTTTATGCAGTTTGGATTGCAGGGAAGAATCTCACAATCATTGCTATCTGAACATCAATGTTATGTTTGAAAAGAACACGACTATGACAAGCATGACAAGTTTCAGGTCTGTGTAATACCAGCGTATCAGTTAACATGCTTGTGGGCAGATCTTTCTGGAAGTTGTATTACTAACATTTTCTAAAATTAAAAAACAAATATATGAGACATTCATAATTTCACTGAGTAATCTTAGCATTGAGCAGCCTGTAAACAGGAGGTTGTTTTTTGAAGATAGAAAGATGGACAAGTAATTATTAATAAAAAAGTTAAAAAAAAATGCCCATCTTGTCTCTGCAAACAAGTGTCATTCTAAGGCCTTTATAGTAGACATAAGCAGAACTGCACTGTATAGTGGACATAAAGTTGCAATACATGTTCTCTTCTTCTTCTTGCAGGAATATTCTGCTATCTGAAGCCTTACAGCAGCCCATCAGTAGTTAATGGATAATACTGATGAGCTGAAGTGCACCATGCAGGAGCCGTTGTTTTTGAAAATGGATTCAGAGAGAGCTCAGGAAATCATTGAAATGTGGAAGAATAGTGAAGACATAAGATAATTTTTTTAATATTTTTAGCATCAGCAGGACATGAACAAGTTCCTGTCTGAACTGCATGATGAAAAGACTGTCTTCATGCTCAAGTTCTGAGCAACGGTGACAATAAATATTCTGAAAAGGAGTCCAAGTAAAGGCGAGTCACCCGCACTCCGATGGTTCAATGACTGTGGCCCACTCACTCGGCCTGCTTTCCTGTGTTTCTTTTTTCTTTCTCTCTTCCTTGTTGTAAATATGCATGTATTGTCTGAGTTGCTCTTTTTGGATATTTCAGCACACCTAATTTTACTTGCAGATAGTGTGGTGGTGTTGTTAAATGTTCTCCTTTAATAAAATATTGCATTGATTGTTTTGTTCAGAATGTTGTTTCTTGATTTTGTGTGTTTTTAATGTACAAACAAATGTTTGTGAAACAGTTGACTGTAGGTTGCTGTTGAATTAGGAACTTTACACAAAAAATAAATAACATAGGAGGCTGTTTTTTTTTTTTTGAGTCAATAGCATTACAGATATCTTGAACCTTGTAGAGTGATTTATTTCAATTGATTTCAGACTTGAATACTTTTACATAAAAATAGCCAAATTTGTAGATACCACTCTTGTTACAACTCGATATTTGTAAAAGTAAGCTTGAAAAATAAACTTTCATGCAACATGGACAGGTTTTCCATCCATTTTCTAACCCGCTGAATCCGAACACAGGGTCACGGGGGGTCTGCTGGAGCCAATACAGGTTTTAATAAATGGCAAAAAACTGAAGTGTGGCACTTTTTCTGAGATACGATACTTTAAGCTTTACAGTGGAGCAGTGGTTAAAAATGGTGCATCTCTGAAATTTCAGCCAAGCTATGGAATTAGACAGAGCTGTCCGATTTCCTTGTGTTTGTTTGTAGTTGCTGCTGTGCTTCTCACTGCATTTGTCACTAATAGAAATTACAGACCTGTATTGTTGATGCAGATTTCACTATTAAAGGTTTAGGCTAAAGCTTTACAGCTGGATGCCCTTCTTGACACTAACCCTCTGTATTTACCTGGCTTGTGACCAGTGCCAGCTGGGCTGGTTTGCCCTTTGGTAGCTCGATTTTGAAGGAAAAGAATCAGACTGAGAAGGAGGTGCGAGACAGAGATTGATGGAAAGGGATCATCAGTTATATAAACCCTACATAGAAGTAGGAAGAGATGAATAATAATAAGAAGAAGATAGTTGATGAATAGACAGTCATCAGCCATCAGGCAATGACAATATATTGGTTTTTTTTTTTCCAAAATGGCTGGCAGGTTATAGCATTAAACTTCATTGAACATTATTTCCTGTATGCACAAGAAATTTTATTAATTATGAACTATTACCCATTAAAGACTGAGTTATCTAATTTGTGATAATATAATTTCCCCTATGAATTGTGACAACTCTAGGGAGCATAGCAGCCACCCAACCTAACAAACACAGATGCAGGCTGCACATTGATAAAAACACCTGTGTTTTTATTTTTCTTTTCCTAGTGGGAAACGCCTTCCCCATTTCCCACAGGTCAAACACAGTCCCAAAGCACAAACACTTCACAATATTTTCCTCCTCCTTCTTTTCTCTTTTTCCTTCACTCCTCCTTGGCATGCTTCGTCCCCTTCCACCCGACTCTGGCTCCCCGAGTAGCATCTGCTGGCTCCTTTTATACATTATCCAGAAGTGCTCCAGGTGCTTGATGACCCATGTGAGCTCAGGAGCAGCTGTAGCACTCCCTGGCAGCACCCACAGATCCCAACAGGGCTGCACCAAACTCCCTACGGTAGTCACAGGCAACGCTGCAACCCAGGAGGGCTGCCATCTAGTGCTCCGAATGAGGTAATGCTCAGGGCATGCTTGCTCCCCTGGTCTTTCCAGCTTAGAGGCGTCCCAGCTGGGCAAAGACCCTGGCTGCCCAGGACAGAATATACATACATACAAAGTCAAATCTGCTCATAGATTGTCTTTCAGCACCTGGCAAAAGGCAAGAAACAACCCTGGACAGGGGATCAGTCCATCAGGGGGCCTACTCCAGCACCCACCAACGCTCACACAGGGGTCATATGCAACAAATGATTTACTTAACCAGCACATCTTTAGGGAATGTGAGAGAAAAATCAAACTACAATGAACATCAGCACAGGGGGAACATGCAAACTTTACACAGAAAACAAAGAGGCACAGGAATCAAACCCATATCACTGCGTCTATGAAATGGCAGATTACCTGCAGGTCATATTATATTTAAAAAGGAGGACAATTACTTGAGAACTGCCATTTCACATGGCAGTAACATTTGATGCTCTTTAAATTTGCATTCTATTACATCTGTAGTACTAGGGTGTTGTACCATGTTAGCCATTATGAATATAGAGAAAAGTCAAACAAAATTACACCTTTTATTGGCTAACTAAAAAGATTACAATATGCAAGCTTTCAAAACAACTCAAATTACGTTTTGCTTGAAGAAGGGGCCTGAGTTGCCTTGAAAGCTTCAGTGTCTCCCATAGGCAATGATGCAATACATTTTGAAGGTCACACATACCATCTTCTGTGCCATCTTCTGCACTTTCGCAACAGCGTCAGAATGTATGGAAGCGTATTTGAGCCACAGAGGAAAAAAATTAGGAACACGGTGATGAAAAAAATGTCTATTTCGTGATCAAGGTGGAAATCTCAACTTTATTTTCATAGTTTATTTTGTCATTAAAGTAGAACGTCATAAACATCATCCTAAAACCTACCTAATTATTAATCGGTACGTGTTTCTGGCAACCCAGCTCAGCAGCAGGCAGTGATACCTACACAGAACACTTCAATTTATGATATTCCAGCTCTCTGCACATTTAGAATCCTTAGATTTATACTTGATATCACTTTTATGATAAAATGTGTTAAAGCATGTGTGTTACATTTTACAGATAAATCGTTAACTTCATTTAAATAATACTGTTAATAATTACACATGTGGGGACGGCACAGTGGAAGGGTGGCAACGCTGCTGCCTCTCAGGAAGTCACATCCCAGGTATTCCCTTCTGGAGTTTGCATGTTTTCCTGGGGGGTTTCCACAGTGTGCTTTGGTTTCCTTCCAAGGACATGCAGGTTTGGGGATTTAGTAATGCTAAAATAATACTAGTGTATATGTGTGCTTGTATTCATCTTGCAATGAGATGATGCCCCTTCCAGGTATCATTTCTGCCTTAAGCCTGATGCTTACTGGAATGGGCACATCCCTTTGATTGATGGATGTAATTATTAATCATCCTTTTCAGAGATACTGGGACAAGGTGTCTTGGGAATTTAATGGATGTTTCAGGCAATTCACAACACAGTTAACCCAAATATTGCTTTCTTACCGTGATGATATTTCGCACTGCTACCTGGTGAAATCTTCCCGTACAAGTATAAACAGTACACCACCACTTGCGTAGAAGTAGTGTCCACAGGTGCATGCGTCGCATCATGTGAAGTATAACCCCGACCTTAGAAACACTGTGCTGACATACACACTGAGAATGAAGTGCGGTTCAAAAGTCTGAGCTGACATGCACACTGGGACTGAAGCATGGAGTTCAGTTTGAAACACTGAGCTGACATGCGCAGTTCAATGTACGCTTTGTGAAGAAGCCTTGACACATTCTAAGCCATTGCGCTGTACATTGTTGTGAGTTTACCAAACAACTGACACTTAACCCTCTAGTGATATTTTGTAATTTGTATTGACACTACACACTTCAGTTGATATAGTTTAGTGACCACTGAATGACAATTCAGGTAGTTGCTGGCAATTCATTATTGCTATTGTGGCTCACTGTGATTTCCTTTGTCTGATATATAGTGTCAAAGATATTTTATATTATATACATTAAGAGCTTCACTGTAAAACATATAAAACTTCATTTCTCAGTGTTTGGAGACACTGGTGTCATACAGAAATTTATATTATAGAAAAACATAACATAAACTACTGTCCAGCATGCTTAAATGTATGTTTTTGTTTCTGATTGCTATTCGGCACTTCCCTTTCAGGACATAGCACTATAAATACTTTCAGCCAATTAGCACCTTCAAAATTTTCAACATGACAGAGTGAATCATCATTGTTATAGACAGAGCTTCATTTACAGTAAGTATTGTTTAGGTTACTGTTTAGTTCTTAGTTCTATACATTGATAAGGAAATGCACACAAACACCTCTTAAAGTATATACTGAATTGCTTACATTTACAGAGTCCATTTTAGAAAGTCGCAATTTTTACTTGGTCCTGTTATTAGGCATTATAATTCTTCAGTGTCTTATATTATTTGTCAATACTCATAAGTCCCGCTTCATTGAGATTCTGTCTCATATGCTGTATATGCAAACATTTTAAAGAGAGTGTTTATTGAACTGATTGTAACAAACTTGTCATCTTTTTCAAATTACTTAAATTATACGATATTGACAAAGAGGTTGTGAGTTTCTGTGGACTGTGCTGTATTTTTTTATTGTCTCAGTGGAGTGTACATGCTGTTAATATTCTGTCCTAAATGATAGCTCACAAACTTTTTTTATATTTCCTAAAGGTCAATGCTTCTCAGTTTGTTATTAATATATTTCAACAGTGTTTTATTTTTAATTTAATCTGAATTAAATTTAGATTTACATAGAGTTTAGATTACTTTAAACGGGTGGCACGGTGGCGCAGTGGGTAGCGCTGCTGCCTTGCAGTTGGGAGACCTGGGGACCTGGGTTCACTTCCTGGGTCCTCCCTGCGTGGAGTTTGCATGTTCTCCCCGTGTCTGCGTGGGTTTTCTCCGGGCGCCCCGGTTTCCTCCCACAGTCCAAAGACATGCTGGTTAGGTGGATTGGCGATTCTAAATTGGCCCTAGTGTGTGGGTATGTTTGTGTGTGTCCTGCGGTGGGTTGGCACCCTGCCCGGGATTGGTTCCTGCCCTGTGTTGGCTGGGATTGGCTCCAGCAGACCCCCCGTGACCCTGTGTTCGGATTCATCGGGTTGGAAAATGGATGGATTATTTTAAACATATCATCCATATTCATTGCATGTGTAGATATGTAACATTTGGTGAGAATAAACAAAAAAGTAACAACACATAATTAGTTATGATGCTTTTTTATAATTAACAAAACTCAAAGTTTGTCTGAAATGTTATGCTTTGTATTTTATGTTTGGTAATGGAATGCTTTAGCATACAGTTGATTTGTTCCACTACTGAAGATGTACATTGTCTGTGTCCTCCATTGCATTTGGTCCCAGGGTAATGTGTGCCAGTGTGGCTGATAAACGGATTGGTGGAAGATGAGCTTAAGTAATGGGAGAAAAGACACATCCTCACCCTGATGCCCAGGCTCTTCTCATAAATATTCCCATTTTGTCTTTTTACTCATTATTGCCACATTACTATTATTAATAGTGAACATGTATGTAGAGAAAAGGTGTGTCTTATTTTGTTTACAACAGGAAGGATGGTATAAAGCCTTGAATAAAACTCAGTGTTCATGATCAGTGACAAGTGACAGCAGGTGCCTGCTTTGGGAAACAGGACAGGAAAGGAGCAGGGGGGGAATATGACATTAAAAGGCATCACCATATTCTCTTCCATGATCTTGGGAACTTTTTTCTTCTCTCTGAGCTCTGCAAACTAGACCTTTATTGTTGTTCCAATCATTGACGGCATAACATGAGACCATTTTCCCAGTGATGCATCTGCAAAAAGGGTGGAATACCGAAGAACTAAGTCTAATTTGTTAATTTGTTTTACTGTACATGCAAATAGAAACTGGCACATAAGAAAAAGGGACACGCATCCACCCACCAGAACACCTGAACTGCAACTTAAATATATAACTCCACAGCACTTTAAAACCACTTAAATTTAAACAAGCACTCAGATAATAAAAAAATCTTCATTTCATACAGTACAGATAGAGTAACATGAAGAATTACCTGTTAATAGTTATTGTCATTTCAGTTGATTTTGCCAACTGAGCAGGCATAGCCAAACTGTAAGCTAATGTCAAATGGCGTTAACCATCATTACTTTCACACGACACGGCACTACACTGCAGCACTTCAACTGTTCATTACTATTACATTAACCAAAACAGAAATTGTAATTAACCATATAGGCAAACATTTTAACGGAAAGATCTAAGCTGAAGTTTTAAACCTTCTAGTCTTCCCACTAAGAAATTAGATAGATAGATAGATAGATAGATAGATAGATAGATAGATAGATAGATAGATAGATAGATAGATAGATAGATAGATAGATAGATAGATACTTTATTAATTAATTATTAATTCCAATGGGAAATTCACATACTCCAGCAGCAGCATACTGAAACAAAAAAAATCATAAGAAGTTACTTTCTGTATCACAACGCGAAGTAGACAAAACGTTTAGAGAGCTACTGGTGAAAACGACACGAAAATGGCAAAGCGCAAAATTTCAAACGAGCATAGAACATTTAACAAAGCATGGGAAAAAGAATTCGCATTCACTGAAATAAACAATAAACATCCATATCTGCTTTGTCAGAGAAGTATAACGGTACCAAAACGCGCAAATATCCAGCATCACCACGAAAGCTGTTATGCTGACTTTAGAAAATGATATCCCCCTCAGACCAATTTAAGAAAGGATAAAATTCGCTTACTTCTAGACGGCCCATGGCCAGCAAAATTTACTACGAAGCAGAGTAAAAGAGTGATTCCATTACAGAAGACTCATATAAAATAACGTGGAACACTGTAAAGAACCGCAGACCTTTTATTGAAGGCGAGCTTATTAAAAAATGTTTCTTGGAGTGCAGTAAATCTCTTTTCGCTGATTTTAAAAATAAAGACAACATCATTGGTCAGATATCCAAATTGCAACTATCAGATTCTACACTAGCCCGAAGAGTTGAAACAATTTCTGATAATCGTTTTGAAAAGCTTGTAACTGACCTAAGTAACGTGGAACATTTAAGTTTGGTCATTGACGAGTCAACCGACATATTAGACATGGCTCGGGTCATGGTGTGGGTGCGCTTTTTTAATGGCGCGAATCTTGCTGTGGAAATGCTCACACTTCTTCCACTTAAAGGCCGAACAAGAGGAGACGATATTTGTTGCTAATAAGCCTCCTGATTGTATTACCGTTTGTATTTATGGTGGATCATGGCAGTATTCATATGTTACTTACATATTATCCTTACATACAGGTATTTAAAGAGCAAAAGTAGATGGGGCAATAAAATGTTAATTGATGTAAATTATATTAACGTTTCAAATAGCTTTCATAATTATTTTAAGATGTATTTTACTTTACTCCCATTTTCAGAAAAATGTTATTTGTTAAACTTCTTCTTATCTATTGATAGGATTACAACAAGGGACATCTTATGTTAGCTCAACTTTAAAGTGCTAATTTCTACGTTTATTATTCTTTTGAAGGATTGTCTATTAAACGTAACCCCAAATGCAAAGAAAATTTGTTAAATAGATTGTTAGCTTTAAAACATTCTAACTTAAATATTTAGGAAAACAACGCCAAAAATGTCAGAAAATGTTAACTTGCTTTGCATTGTGGCCCTTAGTCAGGCTAATTCCCAGTTTGTTGGCCCCTGAAGTACATGAAGTTGAGTAGCACTGGCCTAGACCATCGAGGGCGTGCGCGCGCGCTTCCTCGGGACGCAGTTCACGATCGTCTCGAGTTTGGGCTATATTGCTTTGCTAGATTTGCAGCAGCTAGTTTCTGGTAAAGAAAGCCCGAAGGTTTAAATTAACATAAAGTTGCAATGTCAAAACGAAAGCTTTATTGTTTGTGACAAGATGAAGAGTTACAGAAACAAACGAAAATCCCAACTCGCATAACACGATTAAAGAAAGTTAAGTCTGTGGACTATGCCGTTTGCAATCGTTTTATAATGTATACTCATCTTTGTGTGTGTGTGTGTGTGTGTGTGTGTGTGTGTGTGTGTGTGTGTGTGTGTGTGTGTGTGTGTATGTGTGTGTGTGTGTGTGTTGTTGAAAACATAATAAATGAAAATATACAGAATAACGGTCTTGTGTTAAAATGAATGGTGGTAAAATAACACTAACTTTAGGAAGACAATAACACCCACCGGCCATACATAGAATTATTCCAAAAAGTATATTTTTCCTGCTAACTGCTGTTTTTGTAGTTAATGAATATTTACATTTTAAAGTTGTTTTCCCATAAACAACAAATGCTGTATTTTCATATCCATGAAGAATTGTATTTCTTGCCATAGACCCAGATCTAACACAGATAGATTGCAATAGGAAAGGAAATTTTAAATGACCTGCCTAAACTTATGTATGACAATAATAAATCGTAGCATCTCAAACTGATTAACTGTTTTTTTTTTTACTTTTAAGTGTATATTTATTACAGATTGATTTTCAAATGCTTATACACTTCAGTTGTTAAGAATAGATTTAAATGTTTACTTATTGAGAAAATGTCTTATTATAAATTAGGCTAAATATCCGTGTTTTCCTTATATAATCCATTATTTTACATTAACATGTATCACTTGCACAATACATGTATGTTTAATACTACATATATTTAGTAAGTATTGTGTATGAACAGGGACAGCCATATACTGAGCATTTACTATTTATACAAAACATATTAAAATTATAGTCAATGATTATAGAACTATTTCATATAGGTAATAACGTTTAATGAGGAGTGTCTTGAGCGTATATTGTAAACTTTAACGTAAAGCGTCTCTCAGACTTTCTGACATGATCGACATGGGGTGGAATAGAAGCTGGAGTGAACACGCGTGTTATCTTACGGCAAATACGCTCATCAATTTACGTTGACAAGACTCTACGCCAAGGAACGAAATCCTGTGTAAATCTTACATAATGTATCTTGAAAATATTAGTTAAGTTATAGATAAGAACTACATAACTGATTTTAAAAAAGTCTTCGCTTTTGCTTTGATCGGGCGCGAGTCCTACCTACGGCAACCGCAAAATTCGAACTCATATCAGAGCACCGCTCTTCTGGAAAAGCCGCCGCTTCTACTTTTGAGCTGAAGAAGACCTGGCCCCGCCGCCTGACCAATAGGGCTTCTTATTACGAAAATGCCAGTGACGTTATGGCGCTACCGCGGCTCAAAAATCACGTGACAGCCTCATTTAAAATACGCCTCGAAGCAACGCTTCGATTTAGTACGGAGCAGTCTACTATTACCACTAGATCCTAGACAAGAATTTGCCAGTTTGAGCGAGTGTATCCTGCGATGAACGGCCACCAGCTCCTGCAATCTGCTAGAAGTTGCCGGGTTAATAATAATTAATTACATGTATGCACGCATTTCTAACTACTCAAAGCGCTTTACACATTCAACGAATAGCCGCTTCGGCCACCTGGAGGATGCTACAGTAGTCATTTTTTGTGCCTTTACGGTCACCACACTTTAACTAATGGGTGGTGAAGGGGTGAGAGCGACAGTAAGTTAGATACAGGGAGCAATAAGGGTGGCAGAATGGTTAGTCTCCGACCCCCGAAAACCTGAATTAACGAAGCATGTCACCATTCGTATGAGTGCAGTTTGTTCGATGTTTCAGGTGTTCTTTTAGTGACGAGGTCCCTCGAACAAACCGACTAGAAATGCCACGAGGTTGTCCTGCGGCTCGGACTCCTCTGCCGACGGAAGTGAAAAAGCCTTGGAAAGTCACGCGCTAGATGCTTCGAAATGCATTTAGAAGGTAACGTGAATCACGAGGGAGAACCTCGAGGCAGACAGGCGGTTCCAATTACACGCATTTGTTGGATTCGAGCATTTTGAAGGGTCAGTGCTGTGGTGGACTTCTCAGAAGCGATTTGCCGCATACACAAGCCTCATGTCTGGACATTTACCAGACCGAAATTGGGGACGGAATGGTCAATTGGTACAGTGGTCTGCTTCACCCCGAGTTCTCGCTCATCCTGTCCGCAGACGTTGTACTTGTACCCTCCTGGTTTTCTAAAGACAGCCTTTCATAACACGTGCACAGGTGCTATATAAAAGAAGAAGCAGTTTAGCTCAAGTTCACAGCAATGGGGTGCGGCGGTTCTGATGTGTTAAGACCGCCAGATTTCATAGGGCATGTAGCGTGGAGGGGAAAAGTGACAATTCACGGCGGACATAGCAGCCGCCCTCTGCCCATGACACTAGAATGAGAAAAATAACAAGGTGATGATGACTACAAAAGAGTGCACGTTTGAGGGGATATGTCGTCGCCAGTCATATTGGGAATATTGTGCTCAGATCCATTAGAATTTACTGTAGCGCTGGTCATCTAGTGAGGAGTCAGCCATGTCAGTTTTTGCACCAATGCAACTTAATTCAAACTGTTTTTTTTTAAACACTTTCATAGTGATCGTCATCTCCACTTATATCATAAAGAAGTCACTGTGTCAAAGGTCTGACCTTCTCCATCTCTGGATTTAATGCGACAGCAGCTTCTGAACTTTAGGTGGACATTACTTGACCTGCAGGTTCCTCCTCCATCCTGGCCACTGTCAATTCCGGCCATGAGCATCTTTATCCTGCATTCAAAGTCGCTTAAATGTGCCTGCAATTTACAGATCACTTTGATTACCACAAACCGCTTAATTCAGTTAATGTTGCATTGGGCGAAGAGTTATTAATGCAGCATTGTCCATGAAACCATCCCAGTGGTCCATTAGCCAAACATGGAGGTATTGCGAGATGACACAAAAAAGCCAGGCAGACCAGGGGAAACGTGCAAAGTCTACATAGACAAAAAAAAATCCATATTTGAACCCGGGATACTGACCCGAGACAACAGCAAAACTTTGGGAACAGCTAAATAAGCCAGCCAAACTGGTGCGTCTACCTTTCACTTAACGAATATAGCGCTACTCGTCTTCGGTATTCTGCAGTTTAGCCCCATCTTCACCCCAGACTGCTGCTGAATTCCAGGAGGTGGTCTTAAGAGTCTGAATGTACTTGCCAAACAATTAAATCAGTTGATCATTTTCTACGGAGGTGAAAATGACCACTGCCCGTGGGCACGGACTTGAGGAGGTCTATTGCTTTCATTAAGTCTTCATTTTTTTCTGATACCTTTTCGAGGATTTACTCCCAAAGTCATTTTATCAGTACTTTGTGGCAAGTTCCTGTTGGGCAGTGCAGGATTTATGTATAAGCTACACAAGCTATAGCTTAGGGCCCCCGCCTTCTTGGGGGCCACCAAAACAAATTGTCCGAGTGAGCAATTGTCATATATACTTAAATATACTACAGCATTATTTGTCCCAATCAGGCCCGGCCTTAGGCATAGGCGAAGTAGGCGACCGCCTAGGGCCCCGGCGTCCAGGGGACCCCGGATCGACTCCTTGGTCTAATTTTCACGCATTTCACAGAGCTTCCAGTGGGGCTCCGCCCCCCTTAGGGGGCCCCTGGACCCTCCTTTCGCCTAGGGCCCCATAATACCTAAGACCGGGCCTGCTGTTGGGAAAGGTGCTATATGAGATAAGCATCGATAGGCTGCCTACATATGTATTAATTCAATAAGGGTGACTTAAATTGTATACAGTACTGGTACTGTGAGAGTTGTGAAGAGTGGAGACAGAACCTCTGTGTTTTTCCCAGGTGAATCTGGTGTTCGTCAAGGGTATGTTCTTGCTCCTACTTTGTTCAGTGCTTGCATGGACTGGGTATTGGGCAAGGTTGTGGGGTCCCGCGGCTGTGGGGCATCTAGAAAGATTCACTGATCTTGACTTTGCTAACAATGCTGTGATCTTCGCAGAGTCAATGGAAGCTCTGATCCGCGCTCTTGAGAGACTGAGCAAGGAGTGCGAGTGTCCTGGATAAAAACCGAAATCCAGGCCTTTAGTGAACTCTTAGGCACAGCCATCAGCAGTGTGTCTGTCTGCGTAGAGAATGTCAACCTTGTCGAGAAATGTACTTACCTCAGCAGTGGCATTCATATCTCTGTTGACTCTTCCTATGAAGTTAGTAGACAGATTAGAAGAGCATGGAGGGTCATGAGTTCACTGGAGAGGGGTGAATGGCATTCCTGATATCTATGCAAAAGTACGAAGGTCCAAGTCTTTAGAGTCCTGGTGCTTCCTGTGTTGCTATAAGGTTGTGAGACATGGTCTCTATCCAGTGACCCAAGATGAAGACTGGAATCCTTTGGTACTGTGTCTCTTCGGAGGATCCTCGGGTTCCACTGGTTTGACTTTGTGTCGAATGAGCAGTTGCTCGCGGAGTCCCAATTGAGACACATTACCTGCATTGGGTGGGAACTGCAGTTATGGCACTGTGGCCATGTGACACGATTCCCCAAGGGTGATCCGGCTCGCAGAATCCTCATTGGTGAGGACCTGAGTGGCTGAACCAGGCCAAGGGGATGCCCACATAACACCTGGCTGCGTCAGATAGATGGTCATTTCCGGAGGTTGGGACCGGACCATGTATCTGCCTGGGGATTGCCAACCGGAATCCCAAGCTGTTTCATCATATGGTGGGTGCGGCAATACACTGTATCAGTGCATTCTCCCCATCCTGACCTGACCTGGTAGCAGAGTGGTTAGCGCTACGGCTTTCAGCATCCTGGATTTCAATGACATGTCGGATTGCTCACTGTGTGGATTTTGCCCCTTCTTCGTGTGTGTGTTCCTATTTGAGTGTTAGGTTAGGTGGAATCCCTTCCAGGCTTGGTTCCACTCTTAAACCCGAAGCTGTAGGGATTGCAGTTGGATTGGATTTACGACTGTTTATATATTTCTCACAAAGAAAGACGCTTTATAAAATAAGAGCTGACTTGCAATATTCATTAAGTGCATAGCCTTAGTCTGTTTGCTTCATCAACAGTTTACATACAGTGGTGTGAAAAACTATTTGCCCCCTTCCTGATTTCTTATTCTTTTGCATGTTTGTCACACAAAATGTTTCTGATCATCAAACACATTTAACCATTAGTCAAATATAACACAAGTAAACACAAAATGCAGTTTTTAAATGATGGTTTTTATTATTTAGGGAGAAAAAAAATCCAAACCTACATGGCCCTGTGTGAAAAAGTAATTGCCCCCCTTGTTAAAAAATAACCTAACTGTGGTGTATCACACCTGAGTTCAATTTCTGTAGCCACCCCCAGGCCTGATTACTGCCACACCTGTTTCAATCAAGAAATCACTTAAATAGGAGCTGCCTGACACAGAGAAGTAGACCAAAAGCACCTCAAAAGCTAGACATCATGCCAAGATCCAAAGAAATTCAGGAACAAATGAGAACAGAAGTAATTGAGATCTATCAGTCTGTTAAAGGTTATAAAGCCATTTCTAAAGCTTTGGGACTCCAGCGAACCACAGTGAGAGCCATTATCCACAAATGGCAAAAACATGGAACAGTGGTGAACCTTCCCAGGAGTGGCCGGCTGACCAAAATTACCCCAAGAGCGCAGAGACGACTCATCCGAGAGGTCACAAAAGACCCCAGGACAACGTCTAAAGAACTGCAGGCCTCACTTGCCTCAATTAAGGTCAGTGTTCACGACTCCACCATAAGAAAGAGACTGGGCAAAAACGGCCTGCATGGCAGATTTCCAAGACGCAAACCACTGTTAAGCAAAAAGAACATTAGGACTCGTCTCAATTTTGCTAAGAAACATCTCAATGATTGCCAAGACTTTTGGGAAAATACCTTGTGGACTGATGAGACAAAAGTTGAACTTTTTGGAAGGCAAATGTCCCGTTACATCTGGCGTAAAAGGAACACAGCATTTCAGAAAAAGAACATCATACCAACAGTAAAATATGGTGGTGGTAGTGTGATGGTCTGGGGTTGTTTTGCTGCTTCAGGACCTGGAAGGCTTGCTGTGATAGATGGAACCATGAATTCTACTGTCTACCAAAAAATCCTGAAGGAGAATGTCCGGCCATCTGTTCATCAACTCAAGCTGAAGCAATCGTGGGTGCTGCAACAGGACAATGACCCAAAACACACCAGCAAATCCACCTCTGAATGGCTGAAGAAAAACAAAATGAAGACTTTGGAGTGGCCTAGTCAAAGTCCTGACCTGAATCCAATTGAGATGCTATGGCATGACCTTAAAAAGGCGGTTCATGCTAGAAAACCCTCAAATAAAGCTGAATTACAACAATTTTGCAAAGATGAGTGGGCCAAAATTCCTCCAGAAGCGCTGTAATAGACTCATTGCAAGTTATCGCAAACGCTTGATTGCAGTTATTGCTGCTAAGGGTGGCCCAACCAGTTATTAGGTTCAGGGGGCAATTACTTTTTCACACAGAGCCATGTAGGTTTGGATTTTTTTTTCTCCCTAAATAATAAAAACCACCATTTACAAACTGCATTTTGTGTTTACTTGTGTTATATTTGACTAATGGTTAAATGTGTTTGATGATCAGAAACATTTTGTGTGACAAACATGCAAAAGAATAAGAAATCAGGAAGGGGGCAAATAGTTTTTCACACCACTGTAACTTCAAGGCATTTCAGTTGTCCAAGTCCTGTAATTTTAAACAATGAAAGGTGCTATATAAAGTGAAAATTAATTAGCTTTATACATGGAGTAGGTACCCAGAGTCGATCTGAACTTTAATCTTCATTGTTGATTTTCATCACTTATTAGAACATCATACTGATTGATTAACTGAGTTATGTGCATGCTTAAAGTATTCAAGTAAAGGAACTATATAAAACAAAGATGCATACACTATTTACACAGAATACATTGCCCAATTTAGCTATCCATCCATTATCAAACCTCACTTTGACCATTTCAGGGTCTCAGGAACTGGAGCTTATCCCGACAGCATCATGCACAATGCAGGAACTGACGTGGTCAGGTTCAGGGTTATATGAGATGTGATGTTATACAAGAACCAGAGACATGTATGTCATCAAGCGGTGTGATGGAGAGTAAGGACCTGAAATCAGGGGAGCAGAATTGGCAAACTTTGTTAGGATGAATGGCCTTTTCCCATCAAAATTGTTCTAATGGAGAGGCTCCTCATGGCTCTGGACATAAAGGTGTAGACAGTCTGCTAGTTACTAAATTTATTATGAAAATTCTAAAATATTCTGCAGTTATTACCACTCTGACAAGCACTATATAAAGATTGATATAGTAGTAACATCCCATGGCACTGTTACAGTCAGCATTCACTAATACACCAATGCATTTTCACTTCACTTTAGAAAATGAAGTTTAACATTTTTGCTTCAGTGATCCAAGATCTGTCGGACTGTCACCGCACATACCAGCTAACTGGACACTCTAAATTGGCCAGATGCCCTGCAGTGGATTGATTCTCACCAGTTGCCAAGTGTTGTCAGAATCTACACAGCCTTTCCACAACCCTGAATTGGGATTAGCGAGTTAGGAGTTGGGTAGATAGACAGATTCAACATGAAAATGTGGGTGGGGCCACACAAACATGGGAGGGAGTTGCTGTCAGAAGGGGGGAGGGGGTGGGCACCCTGAGAAGCAGAAGTGCATCTGCAAGTGATGGCAACTTCAGCTTTAGTCACTCTACACAATGCTTCCAGCAATACTGAAATCACTGAGCATATTGTACTTTAACATTTTTATGGATCAATAGTTTGCCTTGCATTACTGGTCACTTGTCTGGCTGAATGCATAACAAAGGCACAGCGTCATGGCACTGGACTATCGTTACATTTGCGCTGGATCACCATTCCACTACATGTATAGTTCAACAAATTACAACTCATAGACCAGGGAACTGGGGTTGGCATTATGGGGTGATATGCAGTGGGGATACGGGCTACTTTTAATCTATTATTAGTGCAAGAGATATTTTAGGTAATATAGATAGTAGTTTGATTTAATACGTGTAAAGTACAGATACAAATAATTTTGTGATCTTCTTATATAATACGTTACCGTGGCTGTTCGTTTATCTGTCTTGGATTTTAAATCACCTGTAGCTCACAAACCGTTTGAGCTATTGTCCTGAAATTTGGTACACATATACTACTTGACGTCTGCTATCTGCTTTCTGGGTGATGATTGACCTCCAGGATTATTATTCTTTTTAATTTTATTTTATTGTAGAATCAACTCTCGGCAGCGGCCAGCAGGGCGGCCATGCAGTGCATGTGTATGGGCGCCGTTCTAATTTCCTACCAACTTCGCCATCACTTTCCCTACCTCTTCAAATCTTAAATCATTCCTGAGGCAGATTGAAGACTTACAGTAAGTGCCATCTTAAGTGAAAAATTAAGGAAAACGTACTAAGTAATTGCAACACAAAAACTGACAATTAGTTTTAATGCAAAAAAATACCGATGAAAGAAGAGAAAAGTGGGCCGCTAGGGTGGAGAAAAGAAGAGCTGCTCAGGAAGCAGCAAACGCATCAACCACTGAGCAAATGAATGATAAACGCACAAAGAAAGAGTATGAAAACTATGAATGCTCAAGTCAAGTGTATTCACTGCACGTTATTATGCAGTGTGCCGTTACTGGGTGTATATAATTCAGTTCAGTTGTTTACGATCTCTTAATTGATTGCTTTTCCTTGGACAAGGTAAATAAAAAGGAGAGGAGTGTTACAAGTGTATGAGAAAAAGAGTCTTTATTCATCTTTTACAAGCTTATATTAGTTAGGAGCCAGCAATTTCGAAAAACAAACAATTTACCCCTGCAATTGTGCAACATAAGGACTACATTTCCCAAAAGACAGTAAGAGTGTGCGGTGGCTGAACTATCGGCACACACAAAGTTTTGTAGTGGCCAGAGTGGGTGCTCCTCTCACACCGCAGCTTTTTTTTGTTTTTTTTACCTCAGACACTTTGATAGATCTTTCATTACCTTGCTCAGTTAGTTCTTGTACGTTATTTTCTTCTCATCATTGGTGATGTTTAACCATGTTATATTTCCAAAATACAATTTATCTCTGTCCTCCCCGCATCCCTTTCTTTTCATCTGGACTCTTTTAAGGGTCCAAAAGGGGGTATAGTGTTAACAAACCCTTAGGGAACAATGCTTCTTTAACACACCTATATAAAACATTAAAAGCCACAAAAGAAGAAGAAGAAAAAAAAAAAAAAGTGAGTTTCGCAATTATAAAATCTCAAGCGAAGCCAATTTTAAAAATCAATCCTGCAAAACAGTATGCAGACACCCGCAGGTGGAACGCATTAAATGATCATTTTCCTTTTCTGCATGATGATCGCACCTATTGGGTTTTTAAACCTTTCAATATTAAAGAAATACCAGTGGAACTACTTCAGAACTTTTTGAATTTTTTATTTTTTTATAAATGTATTCAAAAAGGCAATTTGTTGTTTATTACCATTACATATGTATGTGAAAGTAGATTTTCTCCCTACACTGTAAGAAAAAAAATAAAGAGTTGGATGCCACTCCTGACATTAGAATTGAGTTATCCACAATTTAAACAAATTTCAAAAGGATACGAAAGTGAAAGAAATTTGATACATCACTTTAGTTAACTTTTTTGTATTAATAATGTCTGCATTTTTTATTAATCTGTATATATGTTTTAGTATGTTCAATAAGTGATTTTGTTTTATCTAAAATAAAAAAATTAAAGGTTCGAAATTGTTTGCCAAGTAAAGGGTTCCATGATGTTAAAACAATTAGGTGGCCACTGCTCTTCAGTGTGTCAGAACTGGTATTAGACACCATAACATATTGTACCGTACTTCCACCAGCCTAGAACCTTCTTAACAAGGTGTTCCAGCTGAAGTTTAAGGATCACTTGTGGGCATGCCTCCAGGGGCTGTGTCCATCCAATCAGACTGTTAGGGTCATCCATTAGTAATGCTTTTAATAAGGAGAGAAAAAAAAACTTTTGTATAGAACATTCATACTGTATGTACTGTACCTGTAGATTCACAAACAACCAAAGAGGTGATTTTCTAATTGATATTTAGCACAAGTCCAGCATTTAAAAAAAAAACGCTCATGCCATTAGTGTCATATAAATAACATTTATTACAAACCGGTAACTAAATGAATGACTGGTCAAGGCTTCTATGAATACACAAACTTTGTAACATGCAATAAAACCTCACAAACCTCCAACCATTATTCTTCTTTGGTTGAGATGGTGTTCTCCATACTTCAAAATCTCTGTAACCTTCACTGGAAGTAGACGTGGCCAATGATACTTCCAGTGCTTAAGGGCCCAAATTCTTTTCTGAACACGGCTGAACTTCAGGGCAGAGTCGCAATTCAGAACAGTGTACATTAAGAGGTGGGTTGGACCCATTTACTGGAACAATCGTATACACCAACTAATTATCCAAAACATTAAAAAAAAAAAAATTATATATAAAATATATCTCTGTCTGGTTTCTGCTGTACCAATCGTTTAAGTTCCCGACCTAGGGCGTTATCATATACATTTTCTGCCAACTGATCCCTTAGCATAGCATCTTTATCAAGCACACTCCCCAGGTTTACATCGAATTACCCCTCTAACGATGACATGAATACATACATATTCTTTTAATGATCCCCCTTCATTTGTCTACGATCAAAGAAGCATTTCTGTAACGTTGCAAAGGAATGTGAACCCCCAAAAACATTTTGCAATAATTGAAAAATATTCTACGATTTTATTACGTTCTGCAGTAGATATTTTATCTCCTCCTGTGCCAGTCCTATGCTCGTAAACAACATCTGCTTGTTGTGACGGGGTCATCCGACGAGCGCTCATAACATTTTCACTTTAATCCCTCCATTCATACAGCGATATAGCGTTGGGACCCGATTGTCAGAACATAAATCTTTACCAGGTTCCATCACACCCGACAACCTCTCATTTTCTTGCAGTAGAGCATCCTTTTCAGTCTTCTAATTAACATTTGGAGTTGCTGCTTCAGGTCCTCCATTACAAAACAACGCGTCTTCTGTCCAAGAGCGGTACAGGAAATTTTCAAGTGCTCACCAGACGAATTTTCAGTCCTTGTCACGTTTTTACCTCCTCTGACTACCAGCTCCGATTTGACCACGAACGAACACACACACACACACACACACACACACACACACACACACACACACATACATATACATAAATTCAGGTGAATTCAAAAACAAGGCTACCGACTACGCCAACATTTCTGTAGCACAAGCCGGCATTAAAAACAAATGCCCATGCCCTTATGGAGTCATATAAATAACATTACAAACAAAAGGTACCTAAATACACTCGCCAAGGCTTCTATGAATACAAATTAACTTCGTGAAGTGCATTAAAACCGCAAATAAATAAATAAATAAATAAAAACTATCTATAAACAAACATTGCGGCAATAACAGAGCAAATCAATCTAACAACACAACATTGTGAAAAACGTAAAGAAAAAACGTGACAAGCCCCATTGTATCACATAAAAATGAGCTTTTAAGGCACGAATTTCGCTTCCTTACTGCAAACAGCCAGTTCGCCGTTGCTCTCCTGGCACAACTGCCTTCAGACTGCTTCTGGGCCAGTTTATACAAGTGGGCGAATTAGTCTCTTAAATTCACCCTATTCACAAACCACCTGTACTATTAAGGCCATCCATCTTTATCAGTCCTACAGATAGGCGCCCTTTTAGCGAGTATTTTGACACATAAAATCCAAACTGGTTCATCGGCGCGGGTAGTAACTCGAAATTATCTTCTGCAGGATGTTGTGCGTACGTCCAAAGTCACTAATTGGACTGTTAATAATTACAAAGTACACCGTATCAGTTTTTAAAAAGGCAGACATTGCCCAATCCACCTCCCCAGTCCATAATTACATGTCCATATATTTCATTGGAAGATCCTCATATTGGCAACAAAATTCCACTAACATGCAGTAGAAGCTAAGGCGCCATACAGAGCCGGACCGAATAACGTGTTCCAAGTTCGATCACTGTAGATGACCTGGGCATGGACAACTAACCAATCTGTACTGAGCAAATACCGAGGGACCTGCATACGGGACAAATGTGTACTTTGATCTCCACCTGTAGTTTACTGCGTATGGGGGCGTGTCCAGCCGAAGCCGCCATTTCTCTTTTGCTTTATGCACACGTGCTGTCTGGTTTGGTGATGCGCTATTCTGATGTAGATTGCATTATTAATATACTCCATAGTATTTCATTAATATTCTAAAGACTGAAATGGTTTATTGACTGGTTTAATTATCATTTGTTGGCCTCGGGTTATTACTTTTGTGCGGCGATTGAGCGCGAGGTCTGCTCATTTGCTCAAAGTGGCACCACCGACCTCTTTCACCGACAAATCATCTCTTTAAACTAGCGCTTGACTGATTAATGCGTCAGTAACCTTACCGTTCATTTATTCTGAAATCAGAGCTTTGTTAAAATGGTGCATTAAAAGAGAAAACATCTGACAGTGTGTCCTGGTTACACCTTTTCAGGTTTGTTCGACAAATTAATGAACAAATATATATATATTGTATCCCAAATATGGGCGAACCACGTGTCGCGTACTTTTTGTATTATTTGACAGTAAACTATGCAACAGTCCATGATCTGCTTCTCGCAACTGAAGAGGGCCCCGTGACGGATGTTTGCCGAATGGCAGACCAACCACATGCGTTACCTGGTAGGTAACCACCCATACAATCAAGTCGGGTCTCAGACTACGAATATATATATATATATATATATATATATATATATATATATATATATATATATATATATATATATATATATATATATATATATATATATATATATATAAATGTAATTAGAAGCATTTTCATCTAAAATAAAAATGACCCTCGATTTCTTTTAGCAGTTAAAGTTGCCGAAACTGCATGGGGTATTGTTTTTCTCTAGGGTCCTACCTATAGACAGACAAACGGTTTGTGCTGCTTTAGTACAATACGATAAAGAAAGGCGAATGAATTGAATACGTAAAGCTTACCGTGTCCATGGAAATGTGGAGGCAACTTCTCTAACCGCTGCGCCACTGTGCCGTTCTTTACACTCGACAGCCACCAAGCTCGCTTCTTCGGTAACTGAAAGTCATGTTAATTATTAATTAAACATGTTATACTGAAGAACAGTTTAACGCCGGACAGTCCATCGATTAAATCATTTTTTAATCGGGTAAAACTGCAATGCGTTTTATAAGACTGCGACAGGATTTGAACCCGAGGCAATTACGGCACCGGTGCCTACTGATAGTCACAAGTGGATACTCTTTATAAGCTGAATGAAAGTGGCCATCTGATGTCAGACTGTCACCCAGCCTGCACCACCGCCAACTCATATACAGGTAGATGGAGGAGAGCCAGGCCGGGTGTGCTCTGACGAGCTGCGCCTTTAAGAGCTGCTGACCCGATCACGAACTGGAGGAGTGAGAGAGAGAGAGTGAGAGACAGAGAGAGGAGGACGACAAGCGACTACTGCCTCTGTGAGTACAAACAGAAGCAGCTGCAGCAGCGCAAGGTTGGGACGCACAGTCTAAGACCCTGCTAATTCTACGCCCCACGCCATGCTGCGAGTGTTCATCCTCAGCGCTGGCAACGTGCAGACCCCTGACACGGACATCAGCGATGCCTACTGCAGCGTCCTTTTCCAAGGTAAGGCGTGCCGAGTCACTGGGCACTGGCTGCCGGGAATGCGCAGCCCCCTCATGTCCAGCGGAGAGCTGCGAGCGACGCGAATAAACAGAAAGGCATGTGCACAGGCAAAGGCAGGGGCGGGGGTGCGCCCGGCTAGTCGACAAGGCAGCTCTGCTGTATGGTTGTCCCGCAGCTAGTACCCGATAGTCCGGTAAGCTCTGGCTGTCTGTTATCCTCCTATAAACTTAAACGATGTTCCGACACGATGCGTCAGCTGAATACAAAATTAAAGGGCGCATCTGTTATGCAGACGTCTCTACTGCTCTTGTGCCAAACCTACACGCATCCTGCCGCCGGTGCGTAATTCTGTCTTAAGGATCGAACGGCGGTCTGCTCTCCCTGTTCGCCCGTTTGTCCATAGCGTACAAAAAGATTTGACCAGGATTTTCAAGCCACATACAGCATGTAGGTCCAAAATTTAGTCCATTTGCTTGTCACTCATACAATAACCAATCAATCATGCAGTTTAGGAATGAATTCAATTCAATTTTATTTTCCCAAGAGAGAACTGGATTTGTTAGCAGAGCTTACAAAGAGACTACTAGGTAACATTAAAAGAACATGACAGAGAACACAGCCATCAAATATAAACTTTGTGGAAATACATAAATAATAGCAGTAAACATAATTATAGTGTGACATCAGATTCTGCATATTGCACATAATAGTTAAATGAGTCAACCAATCACCAATTCAATGAATTAAGCAACTGATCAGTCAATCGATCATTCAGTCAGCAAATCAATCACTCAATCAACTAAACAATAAACAAATTACCCAGCCAAAGAATTAATGAATGAATGAATTAATCAATCAATCAATCAATCAATCAACTAAGCAATAAACAAATTATCCAGTCAACGAATGCATTAATGAATCAATCAATCAATCAATCAATCATTCAATTAAACAATGCACAAATTACCCAGTCAACAAATGAATGAATGAATGAGTCATTCAGTTAGCAAATCAATCACTCAATCAACCAAACAATTATCCAGTTAGTCAGTCAATCATTTGTTAATGCATCAATCACTTAATCAACCAATTAATTAACCAGCCAATGAATGAATCAATGAATGATACAATCGATAATTTGGTCAGCAAACAAATCAATCAATCAACCAACCAATCAATCAATCAATTATCCAGTCAGTCCATTAATCAATTATTTTTACTCAGTCAATCAACAAATCAATTACCCAGTCAATGAATGAATGAATCAATCAATCATTCAGTCAGCAAATCAATCAGTAAATCAAGTAATTAATTATCCAGTCAGTCAATCAGTCAATCATTTGGTTAATGAATCAATGAATAAATTAATCAGTCTATGCAGCATTTCGGCAATCTCAGTCTTTCCCAGTGCACTTCAGAGGCCCACACAACTCCATTCTGAACTCCTGTAAACCCTCCCAGTATCTGACAGTTCACCAGGGGGTGCCCTATCAGCTTCTCTGCGCCTCTTTTTTCTCTCTCTCTGTGCCTTTTATTTATCTTTCATTTCAGGTCATCACTTTTGCCCATCTTCCAATTACTTGGTTCGTCTGCCCCCATGTTAGATTTATGTCCTGTTCTGCCTGCTTTCGGCTGCTCTTGGCCAAATCTGTCAGTGGCCATTTCCCTGTGACTGTCCTTCTGCCTGTCCTTGTTTATGTTTTTAGGCCATTGCTTCTTAGCTCGTCTGTTGCCCTTCAGCTTGGACACACTGCCCACTCTTTCACTATAGTGTGTGTCCCACTTCACTCCATACCCTGTCTGTCCATATCAGATGATCACCTATTCAAACAGGTTGATCTGTCTGATATTTCCCCCCAAGCCCTGGACTCACTGACCTTAAATTGCTGTTAATGCCATCCCCAAATGGAGGTCATTATTTCAAATAAAGTTTGAAGTCAGATTAAGACTTTCTTAAAATACAGAAATTAGAAAGGTGCTATGCAATCAGTACACTTTAATAAGTATGGTTTGAATTTATCATTCACTAAGGGGTGAGTGTGGTAGTGTAGTGCTTAGTGCCATTACAACCATGAACTAAAAATTGCTGTTCACCATTCTCTGCAGACCCCCAGATGGCTCACCATGTGACCGTTCAAACCTTCAGCCAGCTCACCAGGTGACTCTTCATTGGTCAACGCTTTTAAATAAGCTGTAATGTGTGGAAAATTTACAAGACAGGCATTTTAGGTCATTTGGTGACCCTGACATAACCCTATAAGGTGAATATGGGTGGAAGCTGTGGTGGACTGGTTCCTGGGCCAGGGCACATACGTACTATTGATAAGTGCTATATAAAGTAAAAGTGAGTGTGCAGGTGTTTCCTTTTGACTTGATCAAGGGGGTTCTGACCCTGGCATCACATAGCTTTTTGTGCTGAGCCTGGCTAGCAGACTTACAGGAGTTGGCATCAGGTGAAGATCTCTTGAGTTTTTTGCAAACCTGTTCAAGACAGAGTGTAATGTAGAGGTACACTACTAAATCTAAGGCCTCAGCCTCTTCAGGACAAGAGTGGAAGGACCACTGGTAGATAAGAAGTAAGCTTCACACCCAGACTGAAAAGTTTAGGTTCTTCAGATGAGAGTATGGGGAACTACCCAGTGGTCAGGTGATGAATGATCTGCAGTGGTGCAGATAAAGACAATGAATAACTTCTCACTTGTAGTAATCAAAAGAAGGCTATCTCGGGTTCAAGTGGCTGAAATGAGGTGCCCCTGAGAGCCTATAGTTCTCGCTGCCCGTGACAGGGCAATGGGGGACTTGAGCTGCTAAGGGTATCTATTGAGGTGCCCACAAAGAACAAGTGCTGACTCACAACATGCAGGTGGGCTTACATCGTTCAGCTCTCTTTGCTGACAAATCAGAAATATCTGAAGAACCTGGAGACTTTTGGATCAAAGAAATGGCTGAGAAGGTCGTGTGTGTGTGGCCAGCAGGGAAAGTGGAGCACAAGTGAGGCACAGCCAGAGGTGTGTCTTTTATTATTTAAAGCAGTCATTAATATTTGAGTACAATAGGAATATTCAGTTTCCATCTCTGAATTCTTTTAACTGGTTTTCATCTCTGTTTTTTTTAGTAGTCAGCGTTCATCTCCATGACACCTACCAAGGCGAGCGAGAGTTGGCTCCTTTCTTAGATGTTCCCAGATATGTTCACTGCCATTCATAAATGTTTGTGTGGTATATGTTTGCATATGTCTGGGGGGTACATTGATGTTCTACTATCAGGTAACATAATATTTTAGTAAATAAATTGAAAGCTTGTGACTATCTAGTGCCAATGTTTGTCAGGATGAGTCACAGACTGGTTGGACTGAGCCGCTGTTAATGTCAGACTACATGACAGTCGGTCACAGTCAGTCGGTGCCGTGCGAACTCTCTCCAGGATGGCGAGTTTAGCGACAATCTTCTAACCTTTCTTTTATATGATGCCGTGGCACATAATGCACAAAACATCAGACAGATGAGCATCTTTTGTGTTTGCAAGGTTCAAACCACCTGTGCTCTTTATTGCTTTATTTCTATATTACCCTCTCATTATTTGTCAGCTGTTGCACACAAAAACTCATCTCTGTGTGGGGCGAGTTGCAGGCTAGTTGCACTGAGTCACTGGATATGTCAGACTACACGAGCAGAAGTCATGGGAGCACAACATGACTGCCCCTAAGTCTCTAAGATTGTTGAAATCAAGTCTGCGACAGAAAATCGAGTGGGGTAAGAGAGTCTTATGGTATAATATGTGTTGTGATTATCTCAAACAGGCCAAACCTGACAAAAGCACAGAATAATTATTATTTACTTTAAATGAGGAGCACATTCATAAAAGGCTACTTTTAAAAATATAAAGACGAAAATCAGGAAAATAGAACCAATAGAATAAAGAACTAATGAAAAGAAATTAAAGGTGGATCTGGGATGAAAATCCAAGCAGACTTGGAGAAAGCATTCAGACTCCACATGAACCATGATTGGGGTGCAGGATGTGTCAAATTACTAACAAAAAGGCAAATGAGTTAAAACTGGTATCACACTACACAACCTTTTCAACATTTTTCAGTTGTAGCCTTGTGTGGAATCCCCAGTGAGTCTGTCATGGAGGTCTACGTGCAGCCACCAGTTTTGATTGGCAGTGAGCTCATGAGATTTTCAAAATTTGAAACTGTGATAAAACGTTTTAAGGAAATTGTGTAATTGGTCATCTCCTGCAATTACTCGTTGTGCAGTCTGACATCCTCAAAGTAGTAAAATCCAGCGAAAGCAGATGTCAAGTTTGACATGCACCCAAATTCAAAATCAGCTAGTGATCTACCAGTCAGTGATGAAGTCAAACTTCACAGAGCCAACATTTCTTAACTAAAAGCAGAATTAACCAAACCAAACAGAGCACAAACCTCCAACAAGCACAAAAAGATTTTCTGCCAATGAATAGGATCATGGTATTATTTAGATAGATAGATAGATAGATAGATAGATAGATAGATAGATAGATAGATAGATAGATAGATAGATAGATAGATAGATAGATAGATAGATAGATAGATAGATAGATAGATAGATAGATAGATAGATAGATAGATAGATAGATAGATAGATAGATAGATAGATAGATAGATAGATCTTTATTGTCATTGTCACTTTTACAAAGGAACAATGAAATTGAAGGTGCAGTCGACTCAGTGTGAGGCATAAGAGTTAAAAAGACAAGAAGAGAGAAAATAATAACAAACCAAATAGTAATAAAAATACTTTACAAAATATACAAATTGCACTGCTTAAATGTACAAATTGCACTGGTTGACTTAAGGTCTGTATTGCACATTGGGAGAATGATATGGAGCAGTTTTATAGATGGAGCAGTTTTAGATAGATAGATAGATAGATAGATAGATAGATAGATAGATAGATAGATAGATAGATAGATAGATAGATAGATAGATAGATAGATAGATAGATAGATAGATAGATAGATAGATAGATAGATAGATAGATAGATAGATAGATAGATAGATAGATAGATCGCATTGGACCAGTTCAGTTTGTCCTACTTTTTGCTCTTAATTGTGGAGGAGGCTGAGACTGCACAACTCTGAGGTATTTGACAGGCAGATGCTGCACTGCAGGGCTTCCCATCACCAACGTGTTAGATGCTTGGGGTGGTGGTTGTGGTGTTTGGAAAGACAGCTAATCGACCTCGGCATTAGGGGGGGTGGAGCAGACGGTTATGTTGGAAAATGCTGCCTCATCGCAAGCAGTGCAGAAAAGAAATGACAGTGAAAGTGAAAGTCAGACAGCTGGTGAACTCGATGGAGGGCCCCCAGAGATTGGACAAAGAAGACCACCACTGCATTTAGCCACGCTGTATTGTTCCATTATTATGAACATGGCATCAGTATGGTCTTACAAAGCTGGCAGCATGGGCCTGTTTTGTAAAATATTTAGCCATCTGTTCATCACCAAACCAGATTAGTCCATTTCAGGTTCATAGAGGACTAAGACTACTAGATAATGTTGGACAAAGAAAGGAACAAAGCTGTGAAAGACATTCACCCACCCACACTCACTTTCCAATTCATGTAATGCACATGCCAATGTAATGTTTAAGGAAAATGGAACAACCAGAAGGAAGACCTTCAAAGAAACCAGGAAAACATGCAAACTCCACATAGGCAGCATGTGGGCAGGGAAACTGAAACTGGAACACTGGAGCTCATAGAAACTGCCAAAATACTCATTAGCATACGGCTACAGTATGCCCAGCTCACCATTTAGGCATTTAGGAACAGGCAGAGGGCTAATTTCAGCACATCAAGAGTCTCTTCAGAAGCAGGTGCAGGGCTATTTATAAGACACATGCAGAAATCTATTTATAGGTGAGAAAATCCAGTATAGCAAACTCCAGTAGAAAGTCAAAAAAAACTCTTGAAAAGTTAACACAGTGACACTACAAAGGGGATTCGATCAACCATCTATCTCTTGGAAGAGACATAAAGTATCATATGAATATGAAGGGGGCTTTTTGTAATCAGCAAGGGTTCTGTAGGAGCATACAGTAAACTAGGGCTACTGATTGGTCAATAAGAGCTGCTTAGGAGCAAACTCAGTGTGGCACACAATATTCCCGAAACCCAACTACCTACTGTCCAGCACACATACAACACAATTTTTTTTTGAAAGGCAAGCACAATTATTAAGGTGCTCAGCCACCCTGCATAGTCATTGTTCTCCCTACTTCCAAACAGTACAGGACCACTGACTCCTGCACCACTAGATTCAGGGACAGTTCCATTTTATATATTGTAAGGTTACTGGGTAGTTTATTATAATAACAAGTACAGAACTGTAACATTAAATAAAAATATCTCTCTCTCTTTCTCTCTCTGTCTCTCTATTAAAGATTGAACTTCAAGGTTCTCATCTTAAGAGTGCCTTGTCAGTTGAAATGAGTCTCTTGGTAGCTTTTAAGCCACCGTATGTTCAGAAAGAGGCACCAGATAGTCAATCATAGGTGTATAAAAATTTGATGGTCTGCTCCCAAAGAGTACCCCAGTAAACTGTTTCTAGGGAGACTCTAAATGGTCGATAAAGAGATCCTCCTTTGGCACTCTGAGTCTGATACTAGGAGCTCATACTCTCTAGTTAATATTCCCCAAGTTATTTAAAACAGCCACCCTATGTTCTTAAAAAGGCCCCAATAATGACTAAAGACAAGATGCCCCCTCCTACTTTGTGCCTCCTTCTAGTGACATGCTTACTGACCAGTCCAGAGTGACCTAATCATGTACAAATAATGTAAGCTTTGCTGCTAACAAGCTCTCTTTGACCAATAAACAGTCTCCATCTTAATCGTAACAGCTTCATGTCTGCTCCTAAAGAGACACTTAATGACCAATAAAAAGTCCTCATCTTATATATAGAATTACATATATATACAGTGTATATATATATATATATATATATATATATATCTATATATATATATATATATATATATATATATATATATATTATATAATATATATATAGAATTTATAACAGTCACTCACCAGTTTATTCTTAAACAGGGGCGGCACGGTGGTGCAGTGGGTAGCGCTGCTGCCTCGCATTTAGGAGACCCGGGTTCGCTTTTTTAACTACAAAAATCTTTAAAACCTAACCTCCTCCTTGATATGCTTGGGTAATGTTTTGGTTTGGACCTGGGTTCGCTTCCCGGGTCCTCCCTGCGTGGAGTCTGCATGTTCTCCCTGTGTCTGCGTGGGCTTCCTCCGGGTGCTCTGGTTTCTTCCCACAGTCCAAAGACATGTAGGTTAGGTGCATTGGCAATTCTAAATTGTCCCTGGTGTGTGTGTGTGTGTGTGTGTGTGTGTGTGTGTGTGTGTGTGTGTGCGTGCCTTGCGCCCTGTTTCCTGCCTTGCGCCCTGTGTTGGTTGGGATTGGCTTCAGCAGACCCCCATGGCCCTGTAGTTAGGCTATAGCTGGTTGGATAATGGATAGATGGATGGATGGATGGGTTTATTCTTAAGCAGGGTCATGGAGGGTGCTGGAATCTTTCCCAGCTTGAATATCGCGCAAGGCAAGAACAAACCCTGGACAGGGTGCCAGCCCATCGCAGGGTGAACACACACGAACCACAACCACACACTAGCGCCAGTTTAGTTTAGCCAATCCATCTAACCAACATGTCTTTGGACTGGGAGAAAATTGGAGCACCCAGAGAAAACCCATGCAGACACGCAGAGAACATGAAAACTCCATGCAGGGAGGATCCAGGATATGCACACTGGTCTCCTTACTGTGAGGCAGCAGCAATACCACTGCACCACTGTGCTGCCCACATTTATAACAGTTTGTTTTTACTATACATTTCTTTTTTGTAAATTTTGTTATTTTCATCCAGTTCTCTTGTTTGTTCTCTGCTGATTTTTTAATTATTTTTTTTTCCTAATCTACCTCAGTCCCTTCCCCAAAATCAATCTAGCAGGCCCTTCAGGTGCGACCTAAGATGGCTCATTTAAGCTACTTGTTGGTCTCAGTTTGGCTGTAAGGCATCAGTGAACTTTTTTTGCTGTTGTTGTTTTGCTCTACTGTTGTAACTTGTAGTTTCCCATTACTGTGAGCATTTTCTTTTTTTGCTCCTTTGATCATTTCATATTACTCATTTTGGCTCTTGTCTTTTGCTTACTTCTTGGCTTTCGCTGTTCATTTCTGCAGGCTTGCTTTTTGTTGTTATGGGATTGTCATATTTTTCGTTTATTTAGCGTAAATATTTTTGAAATTGGGCTGCATGGCAGTTCAGCTGTAGCACTGCTGCCTTGCAATAAGGAGACCAGGGTTTGCATATTGGGTCCTTTATGCATGGAGTTTGCATGTTCTCCCTGTGTCTACATGGGTTTGCTTCAGGTGCTGTGGTTTCCTCCCACATTCCAAAAGACATGCAAGTTGAGTGAGCTGGTGATGAAAAATTGCTACGTTTGTGTTCGACCTTGCGATGGATTGGTGTTCTGTTCTGGTGTCCTGTGCTTGCTGGGATAGACTCCAGTCCCCATGACCCTGTTCAGGATTAAGCAGATATAGAAAATGATATGATATTTTGAAATGTATTCATTGTTCTTGTATTTTTGTGTTGTTTTTGAAACTTTTTGAGTTGTTGGATTTGAATTTTTAATAGCATGATTTTATACATTAACCATTTATAGACTTGTTTACTGGAGCCAGGGGTTTTAGCAGTTCCCCTGTCCCTAAAGTGATTTTTTTGGCTAGTGTTTTTTGGTAGTGTAAACTTTGAAGTGTATTTGAAGAATCAAGACATTTTTTGAGATTTTGGACCCTGAATCACAAAACCAGTGTTTATAAAAAGCATTGGCCCTCAAGTTAAGTTTGAGTTTATTGTCCTGCTTATATAGTATATAGGAGTGGTTCTCAATTACTGGGTCATGATTTGCCATCTTTTGGGTTTAAAAGCCATTTCAACTGCTGACTTGCCCATGGTAGAATAATCTCCCACCATTTATCTGTAGGTATGAGCATGCTGCTTATTCAAATTGTGCTTGTATTACCATGGGAAAGCTCCCCCTAACCTAAAATCCCCCTCAACCCCCACAAACCACTGTTCAAATTCATTTCCCACTGGTAATTGCACTTATTCTACTAAGGACTGGGATAAACTTGACGCTAAACGACGCATACACTTGCGGACACTACTGCAAGCAGTGTACTAACTGTACTTGTGCGTGTATTTTATGTAAATTTGGAGGAATGAGGGATGCTGTTGTGAAGGTGCAAAAAAAGATGCCAACAGTGACAAAGAAGATTGTATGTGAGACCTTTAAATGTATTGTGTTATTACGATGGTAAATATGCGACACTTGTATTACCTATTTGAAAAATGGAGGAAGAAAAGCACCATGAATACTTTTGTATATCAGTATTTAAGTTTGATGATTTACTTCACTGCATCAAACCACTGATCAAACATCAAAGCACACACATTGTTCCTGTTGGCGCTGCAATGTGGCTTGGCGTCATACTGCATTATCTTGCAACAAATGAATCCCCATTTTTCTTGGACATTTTCAGCTTTACACAGATGCATCTATCTCGAAATTGCTTCCATTTCATCTTGCACATTTCCACATCCACCTTCAAAGAGCTGGTGATTTGATGCCAGCTGTTCTAACTGGAGTGTCTGTCAATATGGTGATGTTGATAGTAAATAATGATGCTGATGTCATATACCAAAACTTGAATACACCCACCACCCAAATTTTTGCTGAAACTGCAATGTGCTCGGTGGATGCAAGATGGTTAAGATTAGGGTATGTAAAGGTTAGGGGTTAGTGTCATGTGTGGTATAGACGTGAGGTGACATGACTTCCACCATGAAATTGTTGGTGTATACTTGCGCTACAGCTCTGTAGTTGGATACTTATCTAACTGTTAAGAGAGTGGGACACTCAACTAGTCATTATGGGAATTTTTAGGAACAGACAAAGCTGCTCATAACTGTCCAGGAGTCATTGAAGTGTAACAAAGAAACCTACATATGAAAAGGAAAGGTTACATCAATGACCCAAGAACTCCTTAGGAGTAAAAGTATTTGTAAGTCAGCCCCTTTACTAGTCACCATGGAGCTAAAACCAAATCATTTAGTAATGATTAGTGACTCTGAGGTGGCTCTGTAGGTGTGTATGCAAAGTTACTTAGAAGGTAGCGAGAAACTCTTAATTGGTTAGCAATGCACCCTTCTAAATAAAACCTGTGAAGACAAGTGTTAGTGAGAAAAGGGCTCTTTAGGAGAAGATAAAGGAGTATAATGGAGAAGGGGACTGTTGACTGGTCGATTAGACCAGTTTAGGAGCAGACTCAATACTGTTTATTTATTTGCTGGAAAATCTGTTAAGGAGTAGACACATTGATGCTATAAGTAAGACATGGACTGTTTTTTGGTGAGTAAGGGTTTCTTTAGGAGCAGACAAAAGAAAATCAAGGTGAACTCTTTCTGTTAATTAGGAATTGCTCTTTGGATGAAAACTCCATACCACGGAGGCAAGAGTAATAAAGCACTAGAAGATAAAATGTTTGTCTATAAATGAGAGAAATTCAACAAAAAAAATCAAAAAGAGAGTTTGTTAATTTCAAAATTTTAGATTGAACAGAGGTAAAAAAAACTTTTCCAAGAAAAATCTAATCTTTTACTAAGCAGTACTATAAGCCTTTTAAGCAGATATATCCACAATCTTGGACATTGCATGAATTGCTGTGCTTGTAAAGCATTAACTTTAGGTAAAAAATACGTTTTTAAAGTTTACTATATCATAATCATTAGCCATTAAGATGCTCTTTATGGTTGTACACAGAGTTATTGTATTTAAGACGGGCTGTTTACTGGTTATTAAGGATTTTTTAGATGTAGATATTTTAAAGTCACTCAGAGAACCTCCAGAATTAAGTACATATCTCACATATGTGAGTAGAGATTTCTTCCAGAACATGAAACACATCAAGCAAAAAGCTCTTTATTGAACAGTGACAATACAGCTAATGTCGATGTATAGGAGCAGACTCAACAATGTTTAATGACAGGCATGAGGGTCTATATCAGCTGGTAAAGGGCTCTTAAGGGGGCAGTAGAAAAATTTTGAAGTTTTCAGTATGAGTGAAAACTTCAGTTTGAATGACAAAACATTAGGCATGGAAACCCAGGCTTATGTAAGGGTCAATTACCTGGAGTAACTTAGAAGTAGGACAACGTCTGTTGAATACAGAGATCATGATACAAAGAGTAAGGCTGAGTGCTGACCCAGTAGAGCAGTGAGGGCATAACAGTGCTCATACAGGCCTGTGCCAGACACCGTCTAGGCACTGAACTGAATCTGTAACCTGATCCTGCAGTGAAAGCTTTGGTAACAACATAACATAGGTCATGGTATACATCACATCCTTCATGCATGGGTCAGTGGTTTCCTTTGAAGAATCTGATTTCATAAATTAGCTACCAGATAGGATTATCCATGCAGTAGAAAAGAAAAGCAGCTGGTTGCTTCAAAGCCTTGTTTTCACAGGCTTTTGTACAGATATATAAGTGTCCACCAGTGCTGGACTTTTGAGTTTATTTTAGTTTGTGTGGGGACTTTTTTAAAAAAAAGTATAATTGGTGCAAGGATTCAGAGAAAACAGTCCTCTTCACAAACAGGAGGGCGTGCAGGAACAAAAACTAACCAGCAGGTGGTGCTCCGGGTCAACTGTCCCTGATTCATTCAGGAGCTGCTTGGAGTGCTGAGGACCCAAACTTCAAGCAGCTCCCCCAGACAGATAAAACTGACAGTGGCAAAGATGTTCTATTTGGGTAATAAACAAACATTAATGTTGTCATCAGCAATAGGGAGGGAGTTTGGGCAATCTGAAGGAGTCCATAAAATGCAAGGACAAGGGGGTCTGGGGAAAGGAGCTTCAGAGAAAAAAAGTGAGGACAAAATGCAAGGCTGGCTGGTTTGAAAAGAAATGTACATAAATTCTATCTATCTATCTATCTATCTATCTATCTATCTATCTATCTATCTATCTATCTATCTATCTATCTATCTATCTATCTATCTATCTATCTATCTATCTATCTATCTATCTATCTATCTGTTATAATCTCATACATATATACAAAATTAAAGGAACACTTTTTAAGCTGAGTATAGCATCAAGTCAATGAAACTTCTGGGCTATTGATCTGGTCAGTTATGTAGTAGAGGGGCTTGTTAATCAGTTTCAGCTGCTTTGGTGTTAATGAAATTAACAACAGGTGCACTAGAGGGGCAACAATGAGATGACCCCCAAAACAGGAATGGTTTAACAGGCGGAGGCCACTGACATTTTTTCCTCTTCATCTTTTCTGACTGTTCTTTTCACTAGTTTTGCATTTGACTACGGTCAGTGTCACTACTGGTAGCATGAGGTGATACCTGGACCCTACAGAGGTTGCACAGGTAGTCCAAGTTCTTCAGGATGGTACATCAATACGTGCCATTGCCAGAAGATTTGCTGTGTCTCCCAGCAGAGTCTCAAGGGCATGGAGGAGATTCCAGGAGACAGATAGCTACTCTAGGAGAGCTGGACAGGGCCATAGAATGTCTTTAACCCATCAGTAAGACTGGTATCTGCTCCTTTGGGCAAGGAGGAACCGGATGAGCACTGCCAGAGCCCTACAAAATGACCTCCAGCAGGCCAGTGGTGTGAATGTCTCTGACCAAACAATCAGAAACAGACTTCATGAGGGTGGCCTGAGGGCCCAATGTCCTCTAGTGGGCCCTGTGCTCACTGCCCGGTACCGTGGAGCTTGATTGGCATTTGCCATAGAATACCAAAATTGGCAGGTCCACTACTGGCGCCCTTTGCTTTTCACAGATGACAGCAGGTTCACCATGAGCACATGTGACAGACATGAAAGAGTTTGGAGAAGCCATGGAGAACATTATGCTGCCTGTAACATCGTTCAGCATGAGCAGTTTGGTGGTGGGTCAGTGATTGTCTGGGGAGGCATATCCATGGAGGGACACACAGACCTCTACAAGCTAGACAACGGCACCTTGACTGCCATTAGGTATCGGAATGAAATCTTTGGACCCTTTGTCAGACCCTATGCTGGTGCTGTGGGTCCTGGGTTCCTTCTGGTGCACAACAATGCCCGGCCTCATGTGGTGAGAGTATGCAGACAGTTCATGGAGGATGAAGGAAGTGATACCATTGACTGGCCCCCACACTCAACTGACCTAAATCCAATAGAACACCTCTGGGACATTATGTTTCGGACCATCCGATGCTGCCAGGTTGCACCTCAGGCTGCCCAAAAGCTCAGTGATGCCCTGGTCCAGATCTGGGAGGAAATCCCCCGGGACACCATCCATCATCTCATTAGGAGCATGCCCCCCCTGACGTTGTCAGGCATGCATACAAGCACGTGGGGGCCATACAAACTACTGAGTATGATTTTGAGTTGCTGCAATGAAATTTCAGAAAAACGGATTAGCCTGCTGCATCATTTCTTCACTTTGATTTTCTGGATGTCTTTGAATTCAGCTCAATGTAGATTGATAATTTTCATTTCCAACAAACGATGTAGCATCCTCTCGTTCCTAACGCATTACCCTGTTCATATCAGTAGAGATATCCAGCATGATTTTTTCCCCATTGAGATGTGATGTGCTTTCAAACTGTTCCTTTAATTTTTTTGAGCAGTATATATATATATATATATATATATATATATATATATATCTGCGGTGGGCTGGCACCCTGCCCGGGATTGGTTCCTGCCTTGCGCCCTGTGTTGGCTGGGATTGGCTCCAGCAGACCCCCGTGACCCTGTAGTTAGGAATATAGCGGGTTGGTAAATGGATGGATGGATATATATATATATATATATAGGGCGGCACGGTGGTGCAGTGGGTAGCGCTGCTGCCTCGCAGTTGGGAGACCTTATCTTCCACTCTCTGCAGCACTACCAGGGCCGGATTTATATGAAAAGAGGCCCTAGGCTATTCCACTTATGAGGCCCTTTCACCTTCTATTTTTAAATTTGTAAATTACATGAGAGATAATAAAATATGTAATACGCGTTGATCTTAACCAATACATTTTTATGTTTGTTTATTAGTCATATGCGTAGAATTTCTCCTTATTTTTGGTTCAGTGTTTTAGTGTTCACTGTTTTTAGAATAGTGTAATTTTAATTTTGCTAACAATTTGAATGTAGGCCCCTCTTGATCTTGAGGCCCTAGGCTGAAGCCTAGTTAGCCTATAGGAAAATCCAGCCCTGAGCACTACACACTAATAAATAATGAAAGCAGTCTGTTTTGCTTGTGGTTTATGGCTCGTATATCCAATATTCTAACTGCTGCATAGCCTACTGCTGAATGAAGTGCAGCTATTCTGTAGAAATACAGAATTTTCTCTCTGTGTTTTTCATTTTTTGTGTAGGTATATCAGTTTACATTTCTCAGCCCTTCACCTTTTAGATCATTAAAGTTTATAAACATTCTGGAAAGTCAAGAGTTAAAAGGAGGAGGAGCTCTGCTCTGACATGCAGCCTACAGACGGCCACGGCTGCTCCGGAATTCCACTTTTCTCTGCAGCTGTGCCAGGCAGAGGAGTGCCGGCCCGCCAGGGGGGGGATATCCTCTGTGTACCGCTCTGGAAGCTTTTCTTTCCTGCTGCTCAGCAGCCGCTCTGGGATTGCAGCATGCTGAGGTGCTTCCTCGTGCGAGCCAGCAAGCTCCCAAATGTGGAGAAGGGTGACCGGCAGAGCGACCCTGTGGTCAGCCTAACATTCAAAGGTGAGCTCTTCGTCTATAGCAAGGGGGACGTAGTTGCCAGCTAGGTGGCTTTATCTGGTGCCCAACAAGTACTATGTCTGTCACTGGGGAACATACAAACATGAAGCTATTGATATGGATATGAGAGACTGTAGGGTTCTTCGAGTTTTACCTGCACTCTACATCATCATCATCATTGTCATCTTTGGCTTTGTAGTTTCTGTATTTTGGGTGATGTGTGCATTCTGTGCATGTCATTGAGGCTTGCTGGCATTCTTCTCTACATTCATTTTTTTTTTAATGGCTCTAGAAACATGTTGAGATCTTAGCAGGAATGTGCATATGTCAGTGCTATACTCTATAAGGTGGGCCCTTATGCTACAACTGATCCTCCATATGTAATCCCTTATTTGTATTAGATAGATAGATAGATAGATAGATACTTTATTAATCCCAATGGGAAATTCACATTAAGGGCTAATGAAGTTTCTTTCAGTTGTCACATAACATTACAGAAGCTGCTTAATACATTTTATGGAAAAATATATCATCAATTTTGAAAACAAGATGATAGCAAATCCTGAACTTGACATATGTCCATCGCTGGTCACACTTTCCATACTCACTCATTACTGGCCAATTCAGAGTTGCCAGTTAAACTAAGGACCATGACTTGAGGAATTGGAAGCAAAGAAAGTGTACTTGTAGAACATCATATACTCAGGAATGATGAGTTTACACAAGTGAGAGACTGAAAGAAAATTCTGAATCAGCTGGAGCAATGAGACACCTGAAGGTGTTAACAAAAAGTCAATATTGTTTTTTTGTTAATATAAAAGAAAGGAACATTAATTCTGTTAGTATTTTTCCATTGAGGCACATGGAGAAGGCTAGTTTTGGATATGCCATTTTACTTATGCAATGTTCCTGACACATTTCAGAAATCAAAATGCAGAGTGTGATTGAATCTGTATAGACTGCAATGTTCCTCTGACAAGATGATGGAGTTTGGTCTTACTATGCACTGTATTTAGAACAGTTGCTGCTGCACATTTGTGAGCTGGAAGTAATAACAGCAAGAAGGGGATTTGCTTGTACTAGAATGCCAGTCTGCTAGAGGACAAAATTAAAAATGTAAAATCAATAATGCATTACATTTATGAAATGCGATCCATCCTTTCTCAAAGATGTTTTTTTATTAGCATCTAGAGGACATTTACTGTACTTCTGTCCATTCCATCTACTGAATCCATTTATGTAAAATTTAAAACAGCCAAAATATAAAATAAAACAGCTGTGCTCAAATTAATGACTATGTTTAATATTATTTTTACAATCTATGTGCTTTATATGTGCCTACTGAATTCAGCCATAACAATGTTGGTTTGCTTACTCTAATTCTTGGTCATTGATGGTCTGCACTCTATACTGACAGCATCAGATTTAAGGCAAGAACCAAATCTGGACTGGGTGCCTGTCCATCACAAGGCCTACTGACCCTTCACCAGCCCAGTTTAGAGTCATCTTTTGGAGTAACGGAGAAAAAACTCAAGCAGATATGAGAGAAACATGCAAACTCCACACCTACAAGAAGAACGGGTGTAGGATTTGAACCCAGGACTTAGGAGGTGTGACACAACTGTTCCATTTAAATTCAACATTGTGTTAATTATAACCATGATATATAATGCACAAACCTTAATATTATTACTTCTCAAAAGCACAAATGACCTACAACAATTTTATTTTAGAGGTATTCTAATCATTTATGGTAAATTCAGTATTGTTATTTTTAAGTTAATTATTAAATAATGCATATCTATTCATTTTCTGACCCAAGTTCATTACAGAATGGGTCTAAGGTAGATCTGGAAGTTCATCACAGCGCACAGCCAGTCTTCCCAGGCCAATTTCCAATTGTCAGCATACCCAACCTTCACATGTTTGAGATTTGGGAAGGATAAATGAATGACAGAACCAAGAGAAAGACACAGAAAGGCATGGGGAAAAAACACTATCTTAGACAGATAGTCACTGGGCTGGGCCGGGATTTGACTCTGGGGTCTGGAGCTTGGTTGATTTGGAAAATCTGAACTGATCCTGTTTAAATGAATGAATGAGACACAGTGGCCATTGCTAGCTTCTTGTGAGTCAGTGCTGGTAACTGAATGAATGGGTGGACTTATCATAGATAGACAGATGGACAGGAAAGGCACTATATAATAGATAGGTAAACAGATGGACAGGAAAGGCACTATATAATAGATAGATAGACAGATGGACAGGAAAGGTACTATATAATAGATAGACAGATGGACAGGAAAGGCACTATATAATAGATAGGTAGACAGATGGACAGGAAAGGCACTATATAATAGACAGATAGACAGGAAAGGCACTATATAATAGATAGATAGATAGATAGATAGATAGATAGATAGATAGATAGATAGATAGATAGATAGATAGATAGATAGATAGATAGATAGATAGATAGATAGATAGATAGATAGATAGATTATTTGACCCAAGGAGAAAGTTGACTTTTTCAGAAGCTTACAAAATATAAAAAAATTTATTAACAAAACAAGAACAACAATAAAAACAACCATCCCCTCAATCACATACAAAAATTACAAAAAATCTGAGGGGAGGCATTATTTTTAATCAATAAAGACTCTTACTTATGAACACTCAGGCTTTTTGATTCCCAGTAACCTGATTATGTTGTTTTATATTACTAGGGGGTTTTGCCCCCTACATGATTTGCTTTTCAACCCCTGGGGGCAGGTGCTGGGTGCATCTTGCAGTTCTGCCGCTAGAAGGACACCAATGCACTCCTCCATTAGAGAAAGCAATTGTATTTAAAGTATTTCACTACAAGTATCAATTTTAAATATCAATGACTAATAAAGCCTAGTAAAAAATAAAAGAAGTAAAAAAATAAAATGTAATTAAAAGTAATAAAAAGTAAATAAAAAATTAAAGTACATTAACGTCTCGTCAAAAACAATATTATGATTTACTTTATCCTGTAACTTACATTCTATAAATGTTGCTTTTTTGCATTTCTGTTTGCATATTGTTTGGGGCATTTTTCTGTTTTTCATTTATTGGACAATTCTCTTTGTTTTTGATTTGATTGTATGCAGCTGTTTTTTGTTCATTTTCTTGTTTTTTTCGACATTCATTATTAGCTCTTGCAGCTCTTTTTCTATCGCAATCTAAAATTTGACTTTCTTGAATAGATCATTTGCTTTTCTGCTTGCCAATATAACCGACTCGTTGAAGGGTGAATTAGCACTGAGAGTGTCATGGGGTTGTACGGAGAGAGGATGTGCACAGTAGGAGTAATGATTGGGGTAACGGTGTGAAGGGGATTGGTCAAATCTAAATAATGCAGACACAATGGAAACCTTTTATAATATAATAAACACATGCTGTTTGGTTTTAACGTCTGACAATCTAAATGAGCCTGTGTGGGGGGGGGGGGGGGGGGGGGGGGTCTTCTAGATCCCAGGATGTACTATGCTCAGCTTCTCAAAGGCTGCCTTTACATGGAGTGTTCTCATTTCTGTATTTTTTTCAAAAGCAGGTTTATGTTTTTAGGTGTGTTTTATGTTTGTTTTCATGGGTCCTAATGTATCATAGACATGAAAGCCTGGGCTAAAACATAATTCTCAAACTAGCAAAGCGTAGGACACGCTAATGCTGTAAAATAAAATTAAACAATCAAAAATAAAAATGTAGACCTGCAGCTCTTGAATATTTTGCTAAAGGATGATTTAAATAAAACTAATCATCTCCCACATGAGCTTACATTAAAACTTGCATTAAAACATGGAAAATATGATTATCCATTGTTCACTACCACCTTGGACATTTGCTGTTGGAATGCTAAAGCCACTGGAAAAACACTCTAAGGTTGTACATTGAGTAAATAGTTATATTGCATTATTTGCATATGTTAGCGAGGATGCCAGTTATAAGCTTGTCACTTTATTTCAGTAACCTAAAAGAAATGTATTTGTTTATTTAGCTACTTGGGTAATATTTAGACTAGATTATCACCATCATCGTAAGCTACTTGTTAGGATGGTGGCTTAAATAGTGAGCTACAGAATGTTGTTAAAGTTTAAGTAATAATTTGATTATCTGATACATACGTTTTTGTTTTCTTTGAGAAATAATAAATGCAAAAACAAACCAACAAACAAATAAATAAATAAAGCCTGATAGTTCAGCACAATTCCTATGTATTTTCTGAAAAGTCTCCCCTCAGGCTTGTATTTATCTGAGACAGTCTCCATATTTCGCTCTCCTTGGCTCCTCTCTCGTGTCTTTAGGTTTCTCTGTACAGGTGCGGTGGTGATGATTCCACTCAAAGCAAAGGGTCTGGAGGGGTGCCATGTACAACTTCTAGAGCCGACCCTGAGTGTGTCAGAGACAGAATGTGTAGCCAGTTTTGTCTTCCTTCTCTCCTCCACTACTACCTTCAGCAGGGTGAGGCAAGGCAGCTCTGTGATGGTTACTCACACTAATAAACGAAAACGTCTCCGTGACCTGCAAAGAGTAAAACTGAGAAATGGTGTGTGTAAGGATGGAAACATTTAATTAATGTTTCAAGTAATAAATGATTCAAGGCCGCATATCTCGTTTTGTTTCCATCCGCTTATTTTGAGCGGATCATACCCAGACTCCGTTACGCCAGCTGCTGTCTTCCGCTCCTCCTGTATCATCTGCACGACTTCCAAGAGAAACTAACCGTTATAAGCCCTACTGGCGTGTCATTCAGCGTATCCTCCTTCCATGACAGCTGACTGGGGGGTATCAGTTCCCATTCTACTGGGGGGTCCACCTGTGTCACCGAACTCTTTATCGTCTCGGCCTCTTGTGCTCTCGATCTTAATCATTCTGACAGTGAGGTGCACTGACCAGTAGCCCAAAGTTTCAGTGAAACACTCCCGCATTACTAACGCCGTCCGTTAAACCTTTAACAAAACTGCAGCTATCTCCGCCGCATTATTATTTGATGTCGTGATTTTATTTACTGTCTGCTCTGGGCTGTGTCGGAGGCTTCACTTCTGGGTACGTCCGCAGCCTGCCTGTCCTGTGAAAAGTTTTTTTCAACTTAATTAACCAGCATCAGTGGCACAGTCTTTATTTTGTATAGCGCCATTAACTAAATGTCCTACATGGCAAACAAGACGACGATTTCCTTATAAAAAATGAAAACCTCCGACGTAAAATCAAAAGATCACATCAGGAATGCTCCCCTTTCGACTCGAGCGACTGTTCACTTGACGGAAATCTCCAGTGCGCCGTTCCAAAACAAACCGCCGCGCTGCTGCACTCCCGAAGACGGCAGTTGAAGGTTGTTATTTATGGCTCTCCTTGGAGGATGCATATTTTAGCCTAATTGCTGGTGGGACTGAAGGAGATGGCTTGGGTGGCTTGCTTTGCTGTTCTGTCTGACAGATCCCTCTTCCTGACTTCGAGCTCCGCACCCAGTTGTTGAATGTGCGGAATCTGCGGGTTCCCCTCTCGTGTGCGCGACTTTTCCTCCCACGTCGTGGGAATGTGATGGAGGTAACTACAACAATTCAAGTCTCATCTCTTGTGCTCTTTTTGCACTATCCGATCTGCCAGATGCTTTTTGTTTTCTCCGCCCTGACGGTCCAGTTTTAATACCTAATTGATGTTAGCAACGGGCGGCACGGTGGCGCAGTGGGTAGCACTGCTGCCTCGCAGTTGGGAGACCTGGGGACCTGGGTTCGCTTCCCGGGTCCTCCCTGTGTGGAGTTTGCATGTTCTCCCCGTGTCTGCGTGTGTTTCCTCCGCGCGCTCCGGTTTCCTCCCACAGTCCAAAGACATGCAGATTAGGTGGATTGGCGATTCTAAATTGGCCCTAGTGTGTGTCCTGCGGTGGGTTGGCACCCTGCCCGGGATTGGTTCCTGCCTCGTGCCCTGTGTTGGCTGGGATTGGCTCCAGCAGACCCCCGTGACCCTGTGTTCGGATTCAGCGGGTTGGAAAATGGATGGATGTTAGCAACGGGTTTGAATTATGATTATTTTATATTTTAAATGCATTTGCATTCGTAGAGGCACGAAATTAATCTGTGTTCTAGCGTACGTGAACCGATCCTCTGATCGTCTGGTTCAAAAACCAAAACATCCATCTATCCATCCATCCATTATCCAACCCTCTATATCCTAACAAAGGGTCACGGGGGTCTGCTGGAGCCAATCCCAGCCAACACAGGGCGCAAGGCAGGAACAAATCCGGGGCAGGGCACACACACACGCACACATACACTAAGCACACACTAGGGACAATTTTGGATCGCCAATGCACCTAACCTGCATGTCTTTGGACTGTGGGAGGAAACCGGAGCACCTGGAGGAAACTCACACAGACACTGGGAGAACATGCAAACTCCACGCAGGGAGGACACGGGAAGCAAACCCAGGTCCAAACCAAAACATTACCCAAGAATATCAAGGAGCAGGTTAGGTTTTAAAGATTTTTGTAGTTAAAAAAAAAAAAAAAAAAAAAAAAACTTAAAAACAATTAATATATTTTTTCAGGCAAAACAGAAAAACAAGAACAGTTGTAAGTGAAGTATTGATACTTAGCAAAATACACATTCATTCACATTATCTATCTATCTATCTATCTATCTATCTATCTATCTATCTATCTATCTATCTATCTTTGAACCTGTATTTACACTGAACAGTATCATACATCAAATAATAAGCATGTAAGACTAATCCAAGTATTATCGTAATCAAGTAATAGATTAATAACATAAACAAGTGTTTACGATTTTAGAGAATTGTGATCATTAACATCAAACTGACAAAATTCAGTTCAGTTTTTTATTGCCCCAATTATTGTGGAACCAATCAGAGTGGCCATTTCCGCTGGTGCTGATGTTGAATATAATAAGCCACATCAGCTCCATTTTGAGTCACTGACATACAGTTGGGAGGACACGCTTATGGTTAACTGATCGTTTTAGTTTCTTATATAAACATATACAGTACTGTATATATAAAAGTTAAGATTTTTATTACTTGTAAACACTATAATATAAAGAACAAGATTAGTAGAAAATGTATAGTGGATTCCCTTTTTTAATATTTTTCTATGTTTCAGCCATGTGCTAAAATCATTTAAAATGTATTTTTTCTCCACATCAAGCAATGCTCAATAACCCCAAATTACAAAGAGAACAAGTGGATTTAGAAATTTTTGCAAATACAATAAAAAAAAGTGAAATTTGACATTGACACAAGTATACAGAGTCTTTACTCACTACTTGGTTGAAACACTTTTGGCAGCAATTACAGGCTGGAGCCTTCTTGGGTATGATGCAACAAGGATTCCACACATGAATTTGGGGATTTTCTGCCATTCTTCTTTGCAGTTCCTCAAGTTCTGTTAGGTTAGATGGAGATCATCAGTGGACAGATATTTTTCAGATTTCCCTAAAGTTGTTTGGTTGGGTTCAGGCCTGAGCTCTGTCTGTGCTACTCAAGAACATTCACAGAATAGTCTCTAAAACAACTGCTGTGTTGTCTTTGATTTGTTCTTAGGGTCACCATCCTGTTGGAAGGTGAACTTTTGGCCCAGTCTGAGATCCAGAGTGCTCTGAAGCCAGTGTTAATTAAGGATATCTCTGTACTTTATTCCATTCAGCCTTGTCAACACCTAATGATGAGTGGACACTTGTTTCCTTCAGACATAATGCTTAACTTGATTTCATAAAGACAGAGAATTTTGTTTCTCACACTCTAAGAGTTCTTTTGCTGCATTTTTTGCAAACTCCAAGTGAACTTCCATGTGTCTTTTATTGAGGAGAGGATATTGTCCGGCCACTATGTCATTAAGCTGAAGTCAGTGGAGTGTCGGAGTGATGGTTGTCCTTCGGGAAGTTTCTCCCATCTTCACTTAGGTTGACTAGAGCACATCTAGAGTGAACACTGGATTCTTGGTCACCTTTCTTACCGTGGCCCTTCTGCCATGATTGCGCAGTTTGACCAAGTGACCAGCATTAGAAGGAGTTGTGGTTGATCCAAATTTATTCCATTTAAGAAGTATGGATGACACAGTGCTCTTGGGAACCTTTAATGCTGCAAAAATGTTTTTTGTAGCCTTTTCGAGATCTGTGCCTCAACACAATCCTGTCTCTAAGTTCTGCTGGTATGTCCTTTGACCTCATGGCTTGTTTGTGGCTCTGAATTACATGTAAGACCTTCTATAGACAGGTGTGTGCCTTTCCTAGTCATGTTCAATCATTTGAATTGTCCGCAGGTGGACTTCAAACAAGGTGTAGAAACATCTCAGTGATGATAAAGAGAATGGGGTTCACCTGGGCCAAATTTCAAATGTCATAGCAAAGGTCTGAATACTTGTGTCAATATGATATTTCATTTTTTTTTTTTTTTTAATTAATATTCCAAATACAGTGCATCCGGAAAGTATTCACAACACATCACTTTTTCCACATTTTGTTATGTTACAGCCTTATTCCAAAATGGATTAAATTCATTGTTTTCCTCAGAATTCTACACACAACACCCCATAATGACAACATGAAAAAAGTTTACTTGATGTTTTTGCAAATTTATTAAAAATAAAAAAACTGAGAAATCACATGTACATAAGTATTCACAGCCTTTGCTCAATACTTTTTCGATGCACCTTTGGCAGCAATTACAGCCTCAAGTCTTGTTGAATATGATGCCACAAGCTTGGCACACCTATCCTTGGCCAGTTTCGCCCATTCCTCTTTGCAGCACCTCTCAAGCTCCATCAGGTTGGATGGGAAGCGTTGGTGCACAGCCATTTTAAGATCTCTCCAGAGATGTTCAATCAGATTCAAGTCTGGGCTCTGGCTGGGCCACTCAAGGACATTCACAGAGTTGTCCTGAAGCCACTCCTTTGATATCTTGGCTGTGTGCTTAGGGTCGTTATCCTGCTGAAAGATAAACCGTCGCCCCAGTCTGAGGTCAAGAGCGCTCTGGAGCAGGTTTTCATCCAGGATGTCTCTGTACATTGCTGCAGTCATCTTTCCCTTTATCCTGACTAGTCTCCCAGTCCCTGCCGCTGAAAAACATCCCCACAGCATGATGCTGCCACCACCATGCTTCACTGTAGGGATGGTGCCTGGTTTCCTCCAAGCGTGACGCCTGGAATTCACACCAAAGAGTTCAATCTTTGTCTCATCAGACCAGAGAATTTTCTTTCTCATGGTCTGAGAGTCCTTCAGGTGCCTTTTGACAAACTCCAGGCAGGCTGCCATGTGCCTTTTACTAAGGAGTGGCTTCCGTCTGGCCACTCTACCATACAGGCCTGACTGGTGGATTGCTGCAGAGATGGTTGTCCTTCTGGAAGGTTCTCTTCTCTCCACAGAGGACATCTGGAGCTCTGACAGAGTGACCATCAGGTTCTTGGTCACCTCCCTGACTAAGGCCCTTCTCCCCCGATCTCTCAGTTTAGATGTCTGGCCAGCTCTAGGAAGAGTCCTGGTGGTTTCGAACTTCTTCCACTTATGGATGATGGAGCTCATTGCTCATTGGGACCTTCAAAGCAGCAGAACTTTTTCTGTAACCTTCCCCAGATGTGTGCCTCGAGACAATCCTGTCTCGGAGGTCTACAGACAATTCCTTTGACTTCATGCTTGGTTTGTGCTCTGACATGAACTGTCAACTGCGGGACCTTATATAGACAGGTGTGTGCCTTTCCAAATCATGTCCAATCAACTGAATTTTCCACAGGTGGACTCCAATTAAGCTGCAGAAACATCTCAAGGATGATCAGGAGAAACAGGATGCACCTGAGCTCAATTTCGAGCTTCACGGCAAAGGCTGTGAATACTTACTGTACATGTACTTTCTCAATTTTTTTATTTTTAATAAATTTGCAAAAACCTCAAGTAAACTTTTTTCACATTGTCATTATGGGGTGTTGTGTGTAGAATTCGGAGGGAAAAAATGAATTTAATCCATTTTGGAATAAGGCTGCAACGTAACAAAATGTGGAAAAAGTGATGTGCTGTGAATACTTTCTGGATGCGCTGTATTTCTAAAATTCTGTTGTCTATTTGACATTTTGGGGTATTCAGTGTTCCTTGATGTGGAAAACAAATGAATTTAAATGATTTTATCACAAGTCTGTAACAGAGCAAAATGTAAAAAGTGAAGGGGTCTGAATACTTTCTGAATCTACTCTGAATGCATTTATAACTCTTTATGGATTAACAAGACCCACTAATAAAGCATACATATTATAGACCACCATGCCTTATTAAGCTGTGCACATACAGTAGGCTGTTAACTGTCCCCTATGGAAATAATATTTTGTTTTTTGTTATTAAAGGATCTTAGTATTCCAATAACATAGTAGAGAAAGGACTGACACACAGGCACAGGTAGCAGACTTACTCTTACTGTAGGCCACAGGAGACACCCTCTCTTTCTAAGCTTATTCTGGCTGTTGTCATTAGGAGACGCCCAGTAAGTACTTCAACTTTCTCAGGAGAACTGTCATCTTAGTGTTCTGCATATCTTTACATTCTCTCCAAGTCCATCCTGCCACCCTGTTTAGCATAACGCCTTTTATGCTGCTGAGTCCCCTGCCGATTCTCATCTGTGTATGTCCTCACAGATCACAGTCACAGTAGTATATATAAAACACTTTTACGTTGTTCATCAAGATTCTGGATTATACAAAATTTTGCATTTAGATCTAACATTTTTACTTCCTACATGTCATACTTTACATTTATTTACATTAAATTGTGACTGCCACAAATCTGACTAAGTCTAACTGCTATCCAAGTCACTCTGTAACGACTTAGTTGCTTCTGCCTTATCTGCCCTTCCTCCTACTAAACCATCTTAATCCTTAAATTCCTGTCCAAATTACTTTTGTGTATTTAACATGGCAGCGGCTCCAGCACTGACCCTGAGGTACATCACTTCTAACATTATGTAATTAGGAAAAACTCACTATAACCCGTTGCTTATTGTGTTTGAGCCAATTTTCTACCCACCTACACACTGTGCCCTAAATTCCCACTCCTTTAAGTTTGACTCGTAATTTCTCATGTAGCATCTTATCAAAAGTCTTCTGAAAATTAAGATAAAATAACAACAACAACAACAACATTTATTTATATAGCACATTTTCATACAAAAAGTAGCTCAAAGTGCTTTACATAATGAAGAAAAGAAAAATAAAAGACAAAATAAGAAATTAAAATAAGAATGATAATGAAATGAAAATGATATCATATGCACCTCTGCTATCGTATGCTTTTGTTGTTTCCACACAGCATTCCTTGTCTGAACTAATGCTGACTATTCACTAACATTCTTGTCCTAGTGGATCTTTTCCTTAATAATTACTTCCATTAATTGACCTCTGATACAAATTATGTTTACTGCTGTGTAGTTACTTAGATCAGCCTGATCACCCTTTTTTATATATACTGTAATTGCACAATATTTCCATAGGAATTTCCTCAGGGTGCAGTGGTGTCTGAAAAATATGCCTCAAGGGTTTATATATATGCATAAGAATTTTATCACATCACACAGTGATTTGTTGAATTTAAGTCCTTTTAATCTATGCAGTACATCTCCCTATACAATTTGAAAGTTTCTAGTCATCTCCTTGGCAGTCCCTGTAACTGCAAAGAGGTTATTGACCTTTTTGAAAACTTCAGAAAACAGTGAATTTAGAGTTTTTGCTATTTCACAGATAGTATAATACACTTCATCTCCTCCTTGGCTGTTCTTGTACTACTTAAACTAGCTGTGCTACCCATATAAGGTGTATTGATATCTAAGAATTCAACATAGACCATATGTTTTTATTTGATACATGGGTTGTCGATCTGGTGTGTTATAATAATACAGACCTGGGGCCTCATGTATAAACGGTGCATACGCACAGAAATGTTGCGTACGAATGTTTCCACGCTCAAATCGCGATGTGTAAAACCTAAACTTGGCGTAAAGCCACGCACATTTCCACGGTAACTCATACCTTGGCGTACGCAATTTCTCCGCTCGGTTTTGCAGACTGGCGGCACCCAGCGTCAAAGCAGTGCTACTGTTCCTGTGTGCTCATCCTTTCTTTCTTAGCTCCACATTCCTGATGCGGCTTTATAAATACACTGAAATTAACTGCATATTGTTTATTAGTGTAATGCATCTGATTGTATTTTACCTGTAGCAATATAATGGTCCAGGGAATAGCCATAGTATTCCAAATACCATAACTGCTTTAGCGTTGTTACGCTCACTGCATCTTGTTCTTCTTTTTGCTGCTTCCGTTAAGGGTTGCCACTGCGGATCATCTTTTTCCATATTACTCTCACTGCACCACTCGGAGTATTTATATCACTGTATCTGAGTGTGAATCATAGCAGCAGATGATCGGAAAGAGAATTATCGGTATACAGTTTCAAGTACACACTACCTCAAGCACAGCAAAAAGCGTCAAAGCCTTTCCTGTACGGACCTCGCATTTCAGAAACAGTTTCATCCCAAGAACTATAAACGCACTCAATCAGTCCATCAAGTGCTCCTTGTAGAACTGTTTGTACTTATAAGTACAATCACCTCACTGTAAACTTACACTACAGTTATAATATTGCACAACCTGCACTACTTTATAAAGCGCATATGATGACAATATCATTTTTAAGATGAAATGCAGCAAAATATGTTGCTTATAGTATACAGATAAAACTTTAACTTCATTTAAATAATCTGTATTGTTAATAATTAAACATGTGAGGACACGGTGCCGCAGCGTATAGCTAGTTCACGGATAGCTCCTGCCTTGCGCTATATTCTTGCTAGTGCTGACGCGACACTGGAAGGATAGACGAATAGTATAATTAAACATGTACTACGAAGATATTTCAATGTTCCTTAAAAGTTTTGAAGAATCGGCGTTCTAAGGTTACAAATGGCTTAACGTCTATTACAGAGCTGATTGTGTGGCGATTGGGTTTTTGGAGAAAGAAAAGTAAGGACAGGAATTGGAGGTTAGTACATTTGAAAGAGACAGTACTTCTGTAATAAATTATTTCATCGAAGGTCGCACATGGCGCAGCAAGTCTCTTGCGTGAGATATTAACAATCACTGCGCCACCGTGTTCCCATGTTTAATAACATGCTTTCATTCCTATCATCATGAAAATGATATCACGTATACATCTCAGTATTTTAATTATTCAGAGAGCTGTAATATCTCGAATGTAATGGATTCTGTGTCCTGTCGGAGAAAGAGAAAGAACGGAAGCACGTAGTGATTCACACACATAGAGCACATAGAAGATCAAACACAGAACAAAGCATTTAACGTGCTACTTGAGAAACTAGTAAAATAAACGATTTTAAGATGAAGTTTATGATGTTCTACTTTAATGGCAAAATACACTACGTGATTAAAGTGGAAATTTCGAGATTAAAGTTGACATTTTGTGCTTTTTTCCCACTGTGTGCCTATTTTTTTGTCTGTACCCTAATACGCTTTCATATGACACTCAGATGGTGGGCTACGACTTGCCTTTTCACGGCGACTTTGATATGTGATTTCTTTTTTATATCGGGCACTGTGCGACTTTGTGAACTCGATCTTTCGAGTTTCTCCGACACTCTGTCACTCAATCAACTTCCTTTTGTTGATTATACTACTGTTTATACCAACAAATAGTACGTTTTTCCTTTGCCTCCACTTGGTATTCGCTGAAATTCTTATATTTTCCCCTGTGCTTTTCCCATTGTCTTTTCACAGAAGGCTATTTATATTGATTTGCATATTCAAAGAGGCGTAATTCTGGGAGGAGTTGGGGCGGGACAGAAGGCGCGTGCACGTGCGTTACTTTTCACGCAAATCGGGATTTATGTAGTAGAAGAACGTGAAAGTATGCGTGCGCACAGATTCCTGCATCTGGATTTTTCTGTGCGTACGCACAATCCCGCTTTTGTGCTTATGCCATGTTATAGTGTGAGTTCTACGCACGGCGTTATACATGAGGCCCCTGATCCCTTTGCCTCACGTCTCATGTCTCTTCTCCGCATAGTGCCGTCCATTTTCACTGCTTTCTTTTGCTCATCAGACTAACCACTCTTATAGTCAAAGTGTTTTGCTGTGGAGAAAACACTGCCTTGTGCCCTGTGTTGGCTGGGATTGGCTCCAGCAGACCCCCGTGACCCTGTGTTCGGATTCAGCGGGTTGGAAAATGGATGGATGGATGGATGAAAACACTGTTATGTGCACACTGATGTCTTTATGTGTGTTTTTGTGTGGAAAAATTTCAGCAGGGCCTGTTTTTTAAAGGTTTACTGCAGTCCTCCAAGGCAATGTAAATGAGAGGCATAAATAGAACTGATTTTACCAGTTTGGTACGGATTATATGCATTAGGCAGGTGCAGAAAAAAATACAGGTAATGAAATGTAATGTGAACAAGGCTTTGGGGAGCAATATTTCTTGTTTTCCATCCAAACAAATCATTTAAAACACCAAAAAACTTTACTTAACATAATGTTTTACAACTGCGAAATTCAGTTATTTGAATTCAAAGCTTACCTTTTTCACTTCTCACTATTTGCCAGGATGCTGTAATTTCTACACTCTACCATACTACTTGGTAATTTATTCAATCTGACTATGGGTCTTTGCATAATGAAAAGCTTTCTTACATTTGTATATCCAACCAAGTCCCCATTTTCTTGCTGCAGAGCTGATTTTTAAAATAACAACTTCAATCTACTTTTGCTAACTCATTTAATAACTGAAACACTTCAATCATGCCACCTCTTAATCTCCATTTGCTTAAAATGAAAAGACTCTCCTCATTGCTCATTCTTCTCTGTCCTGGAATCAGTCTAGTCACTCTCCTCTGGACTTTCTCAGGCATTGCTATTTCTTTTTAGTAATATGGAGTACTCCAGGTGAGGTCTCACTAGTGTGTTATACAATTTAAGCATAACCTCCCTTGACTTGTGCCCCTCACATTGTGATAAATAACTTAACATCTTATTAGATTTCTTGATTGCTTCTGTACACTAAATGGATGTAGACAGTGATGAGTCCACAATGACTACTAGGTCCTTCTCTTAAGGTGTACTTTCAAGTTTCAGACCTCCCATTGTGTATCAAAATCTAACACATTTACTTCCTACATGTAATAATTTACATTTACTGACATTAAATTTAATCTGCTACAAATCTGCCCAAGGCTAAATGCTGTCCAAGTGTCTCTGTAACACTTTAGCTGATTCTACATTACCTGCAAACTTAATGATCTTATTGATTATATTCTTGTTGAGATTATTTATGTATATAGAAAGTAGTGGCTCCAGTACTGACCCCAAAGGACACCACGTTTATCATCACCTAATTCTGAAAAGGTTCTCCTCACCATAACCCTTTGATTCCAGTAGCTGAGGCAGTTTTGTACCCACCCACAGCCCACTTCCTGAATTTTAATTTCTTTTATTTTGATCACTAACCTCTCATGTGGTGCTTTAGCAAAAGGCTTTTGAAAATTAAGATAAATAATATTGTATTCTTTTTTTTTTTTTTTTTGCATTCTAAAGGAATTCCAGCATTTTAGTAAAACACAACCTTCCTCATCTACTGCACTGGCAACTCTAAACTGTTCCCAATGTGGGGATGCTCATGTCTGCCCTGTTTTGAACTGGCACCCTGTTCAGGGTTATTTCTTGCCTTGCCCTCAGTAGTGTCTGGATAGATTCCAGACCCCCTGTAACCTTGAACTAGTTAAATGACTTTAAGAATATATGTGTGTATGTTCTGGTATTGGGCTGAGACTAATGAAGGTGCCGGTCTGATGGGATGCATACTCTTCCCTGGACATACTGTATACTGTATGACCAGCCTTCTGTGCTATAGGGACTTTGATGTGGAGATCACACGGGTATGAGGGATCTTCTTCCTGGGTGCAGGTACACAAAATGACAGATTAAAAAGTCCATGCTTGCTGCCTTCAGTTACACTGTGCGGATCCTTCACAGGTTGGTGAATAAATGGATGATAAAGCCCTACAAAGCTTTCTTGGAACTGTTATTTAAACTTCCCACCAGCCCCAGAGGTGAACTTCAAGCTTTTTTAACTTTAATTGAAATCACATCTTCCTCAACTGACTCCCACTTCCCACTTCCAATGGCAGTCTGACTCAGTGGCTTCTATAATTACAATGAGTGCTCATCCTTTCTCAGTGTTATGATTCAGCAAGATAGTGGTGCCCTCATGGCTGCTTCCTGATATTGCGCGGGGCTTTCCAGTTATCACTCATGTTCATGTTGCATATACAGATTTGATCTGCTACTCATGCAATTTCTCAATAGGAGTTTTCAAAGGGCAACTCCATTGATAGAGTTTTTGTACTTTTCTGTGAGTCACTTAATAATGTGAGCTAGTAAAAAGCAGAATATAATTATGGCTGTATAATAACTCAGGAGTCCTCACTAAGGATCTCCATGTTCAGCCCACCAGTGGAGAAGCCATTTTCATATTAAGCATACCATAACATTCTCCGAACCACTTAACCCAATTCATTGTCATGGAACAAATAAAAAGTATGTCTTGGTAGCTTCTGGAACAAGGAGGGAAGCAAACCAGAACATGGTGCCAGTCCATTGAAGGGCAAACATGACAACAGCCACGCATAGACACATTAGAGTCACCTGTTCACTTAACGTATACATCATTTGAGTAAGTGGAAGGGAAATTGAAGTTCACAAAGGAAATCGTACATAGACATCAGTCGGCTCTGCATTCTGTTCTAGAATTATTGTATTTAAAGGCAGCAAGCCTAACCAGTATTATATTATGGTGTTTTTCACATCAATTTTACAATTTTGTTACATTTCACTATTAAAGTATATAATACAAGTCAATTGAAATGATGATAATGAGGAATGGCCTGAGTCTAGAATGTCAGGTACAGAATGCAATTGAAAAGCATCACCATAAAGTGAGTGGGGTGGATTACACTGGTCTTGCTCACACTCCTGATAAGAGCTGAGGATGGCACCCATTGAGGCAACAAGGGGAACTCATTGGGACTCTCACATCTACCATCACGCTTCCAACTAGGCACAAGTCAGACACGTTTAGTCTCCAACACATTAGTAATTTGCGTACACTTTTAAAGGTGAATTAATGCTAGGACCTGTTTTTTATAAGATGGCCAAGGCCAAATGCCAAGGTTGATTCCTGGGAGGTACCACAAGTAAGACAATTGGAGCAAATTTCCACTCTGCTCCACTTTTTCCTTGGAGGTAGAGACAACCAGCCATAGATGGAAAATGCTTGAGTTGAATGAAGCTATGTCCAAAGAAAGATAATTAAGGCCTTTTAGAGTGAACCTAGTAACTTGGAGGACCAAAACACTGATAAAAAATTGCAATAGAGATTCCAAATGTTGTCTGGTAAGTTCTCTACCCCAGATACTGGAAGTGCCCGGACTAATTTTATCTTTCACATTTTAGAACCTAGAAATGTTAAGTAAATGTCCACTAATATAATAATGCACTAATATAATGATATGATACATTTTATTTATAGAACATATAACACAAGACAAAGAAACATCAGCGTGTTGGAAACCTTGTGGCAAACCCTGTATAATTGAAATTGAAAAAAATGCAGAAAAAAACGTGTTAGACACAATCAAGACTTCCTCAGACTTGAGTTCCCTCAGGGTGACTGCATAAGATGGCGGCTCGTCCGGTTATGATGTGTATAGGCAGGAAGATGCAGGTCAAGGTGGGAAAACCCAGAAATGATGTTGGAAGAGGAGAGCCATCAATCTTCCTTTTTGCAGAGTGAGGCAAAGAGAGACCATTATCACATAGTGCCAACCCCTGGATCGGTGGAGAATTACCATCACCAAACACTTTAAACTGTCTCCCATACACACATGTGTGACAAGTGCCATACTCAAAGTACTTTGCAAGTATAGATGTGTGAATTTCCCATTGGGATTAATAAAGTATCTATCTATCTATCTATCTATCTATCTATCTATCTATCTATCTATCTATCTATCTATCTATCTATCTATCTATCTATCTATCTATCTATCTATCTATCTATCTATCTATCTATCTATCTATCTATCTATCTATCTATCTATCTATCTAGATCAACCACACAACTGTTCAAGTATAATTTTTAGAGTTGGAGTTTAAGTGGATTGCTTAGATTCACACAGAGTAGAGGCAGAGAATAAGTGGTGACCCATCATTTCAAAGTTCAGCTATTGAAAAGAGCACCACTTAACCTCACACTTCACCTTGGATCACAAATCGTAGATCATTGGTATTCAGAAATACTGATGTCCACTGTCCTGTATGGATAAACTGGTATTTGGATCTCAACCTAAAAGTGCAATCTCTTTTGGGCCGGGCATTGTTGTAATTTGCCATTGTGCCATGTGGATTGTTTGATGATCTTGTGTCGTTCCAAAACCTAATGTCATTTTTCTCCACAAACATTCTTTGTGGTATTTGAATAGTTGAACTAGTGTTGTCAAAGTATCTCAGAAGCACAATGTGCAAGATTTGAATCCATGTTGGATAGGATCTGATGCAATGGTGAAGTAGAAACTAATACCCTGTAACTTAAACCAGTTGCAATCACATAAAAGTAGCTGTTACTCCATTTTGGGTTGTCAGTGTGTTTTTTGTAGTATAATCACAGTGAACAACACCCTAAAGTGGTTTTCCAATCCATGGACACAGCCATACAACTGCAGCACCAGAAGGAGGTATGACTGGTTTAGGGTCCCTTGCAGATCAAAAGTACAGGTATGGGAGCACACACACACAAATACAAAAGAGTTCTGTTTTCTGCTGCAGTGTGTTAGTTTTGAGACACACTGTGTGTCTAAAGATTACTGTGAGAGTCACAACACCAGGAGATGCGACTCTGGATAAAGTCATAGTTAAGAAGAGCAAAGGGTCAAAGAGGAGATCAAGATAAAAAAGAAGTCAGAAACAATAAAAACAATCAGAGAATTTGAAATAAAAAAGTAGTTACCATAAACGAAAACTGAGATAATGCATTTTAAATGCACCTTTATAATTACAGTCTGATGTTAGTGGAATAACAATCAAGGTCACATGATGCATCCCGACTGTGTCGAGAAAACAAGATGGTAATCAAAATAAACTTTTTAAAAATATTTCATAACAAAAAATAAGCCCCAGAAATAGAATCATTTAGTTAAAAAAATATGAAACAAACAAAAACAGTGCTTAAAACTACAGCTAGCACAACTGGGAGATTCCTGGAGGAAGGCATTAAAGCGATGCTTATCCACTTTGGCATGCTCACAAATAGTGGGAATGTGCGAAGCTCAACAGGAAGCATGGGTCATCTGTGTTTAAGTGCCTCACTATGGATTCGGGAGTTTATTTGGGTTGGATGAGAAAGCAAAAACTACTTGTTTTGGCAGGCTGGCAAATTCTGCCAGTCATAGATTCAGACATCTAAACAGGAGATCTTTGGCGTTACACTAGATGGAGGAAGGAATGAGCACAAAATGAGGGTTTTTAAAACAAAGGTGGCTTGAACCATAGCATTCTCAAGCATGTCTAATCCAGTTCACAGGTAGATGCAGGGTGTCAGGCCACACAGGGCCCACTCACACACCTGTACAACTATGCTCATGTCCATACAACAGCAGTTTGGGGTCACCACTATGGACCCCACAATCTTATTTTATGTTGCCTTTTGCAGAATTTATTTCACCAATAAAACTGAAGTTTATGTTTACATTTACTTGATTGGCAGATGGTTTTATTCAAAACATCTTTCAAAAGAGTCCAGCGTTCCAGTCAAGGGGACAGTTTGGGAACAAGTGTTACATGATAAGATGTCAAAATTGATCATAACAAGAGAAAAGCTCACAGCAAAATACGAGTAGGTTACAGATCCTAGATTACAAAAACCTAACAACTATTATAATTTAGGAAGAGATTCACTAAACAAGAGATGCTAACACATTGAGAGAGTTAGAAGTTTGAGTGGAGGTGGACAGCTCATTCTACCATCTAGGAGCTACAAATGAAAAGACTGGGCTGAGATTTCATGGCATCACCACCAGACACCATTCATCAGCAAATCTGAGTGGGCAAGAAGGAGTATAGGACTCACAAGTGTTTAAATCATCTGCAGTGGCTTGATGGCACATGCCAGTACTCCAGTCAGCAAAAGAGATGCAGTAATCCAGATGTATCAAAACCAAAGCATGGAAGAGGAGTTATGCTACATACTTAAATGTGGAGTAATCTTGCAGATATTGTATAGAGTGGATCTGCAAGACTGCAAAACTGTAGCAACTTGGTCAATAAAGGACAGTTGGACATTGATCACCACACCATGGTTGCACGCAGACTTGGCGAGTGTTAGCGATAGTGAGCCAAGTTGGACAGAGATAGAATGCTGAATAGAAAGATGAGCTGGTATAACAAGAAGGTCCGTATTTGCCAGGTTGAGGCAAAGAAGTTGTTACTTCATTCTGGTTGCAATATCACTAAGTTATCCTGAGATTCTTGATGATAACGTGTGGTCCTCTGGAGTTGCATATCATCGGCATAGTACTAATAATAGAAACCATGGGAGTGGATGATAGGGACTAGTGAGACAGTGTATAAGGAGTAGAATAGAGGGCCCACCACTTTTCCTTGGGGTTCCCCCATGCTTGCCCATTGTACCCTTGATATCTTTTCATGCCAGGACACACAATAGGATCTGCCTGAGAGGGAGGACTTAAACCAGTTTAGGGCATTCCCAATGAGACCAAGATCAGAGCTGGTGAGAAGGAGGATCTGGTGGCTGACTATGTCAATCAAAGGAGATCTAGCAGAATGAGGACAGATGACATTTTGGTAGTTCTAGACTGCCGTAATGTGTTGACAACAGTAAATAGAAATGTGTCGGAGGAACGGCCCTTCCTGAAGCCTGACTTATTAGGATGAAGAAGTCTGTTCTGTAGAAGAAAGGAAAATAGTACTTGAGTTCAACAGCTGTTTTCCAGTTTTATCCAAAGGCAGCTATTTTAGGTTTTCATATGCAAAAGTCACCCTGGGTGAATTTGCCTTTCCTGTTTGCATGTGGCCACTTTACTGTCACTGAATGATGATGTGCATCTGGATTTCCTTTTCTCCAGCTCTTCTTTTTATTCCTCCCTTGCTTAGTTTACCCTGAAAAGAAGGAAACTTTGGGCTTTGTAGTACAAGACTATTAATCACTTTAATGATGTTGTCGTGATAGGAGATACATATTCAGGGAAAGCCTCACTTGGAAGTTTTAGAATTCCACACTGTGCTGCCTCTGTAAGATCTGGAGGTTTTACAAGCCCCCCCCCTAACCCCCCACCCCCACCCCGCCAGCCCATAAGAGTTCAGATTTCACAACACGCTAGTACTGGTCAAGTCAACTTCTCAGCATTCATCTGCTTTAATAGCAAAGTGAAAGTGGAAAATCACAACTTTTGTCTAAGTTTCATTTTTATAGTAATGATCATTTGTAAAATTTACAGTTAATCATGAAAATAATCCAAAAGGGTTTTTTTTTAAACAAATGAAGCTAAAACGTGCAAGTATAACAAGATACAGTATATGTCTTATTTTATATAATAATTTTTTTTGATAATTGTCACAGAGCACTTTATAAATCACACACTTAAGCTTTATGTTATATTTTAGGATTTATGATTACAAATCAAGCAAGGTAAAAGTAATAATAAAAAATAATTATATTTATATAGACGGTGGCGCAGTGGGTAGCACTGCTGCCTCGCAGTTGGGGGACCTGGGTTCGCTTCCCGGGCCCTCCCTGCATGGAGTTTGCATGTTCTCCCCGTGTCTGCGTGGGTTTCCGTCCAAAGACATGCAGGTTAGGTGGATTGGCGATTCTAAATTGGCCCTAGTGTGTGCTTGGTGTGTTTGTGTGTGTCCTGTGGTGGGTTGGCACCCTGCCCGGGATTGGTTCCTGCCTTGTGCCCTGTGTTGGCTGGGATTGGCTCCAGCAGACCCCCGTGACCTTGTGTTCGGATGCAGCGGGTTGGATAATGGATGGATGGATATTTATAAAGATCTTTTCCAACTACTTAATGTGCTTTACACAGAAAGTGGAGAGCCACCTAGATGATGCAATGCCAGCCAGTATGCTCATCACACATTAGCTACAAGGTGGTGAAGGGGTGAGAGATACAGCCAATTGAAGACTGGTACAGTACATCATGTGATGAATGGACAAGACAGGCTGTGGTGGTCAATTTAGACAGGACATTCAGAAGTGCACTGCTCAATTCAAAAGATACCCTGGAATCTTTTATAAGCACAGAAAGTCAGGATTTGGTTTTATGGCTCATTAGAAAGATGGCACCATTTTTTTCAGTACAGTGTTCCTGCCACTGCACTGTAATAATAATAATAATAATAATAATAATAATAATAATAATAATAACCAGAGAATTAAGAACTTGTGCAAAATGTAAAGATCAAAATCCAAGAACCAAAAATAAGAGCCAAACAACACAAGCAAGAGATAATGTCTCAGCAATAGTGCTGTATATTTGTGTATTAAACAGCAGTATATTAAGGCTGTCATCTGAGCTGGTGACTCAGGCATCCATCCTTGCTGCTTTCTACTTGAATCCAAATATCCTCACCAACATATGATTCTCCACCCAGCTGAAGAAAGCATTTTCAAATTCTATTTTATCGAAATGGCAACAGTCACCCACTGATATGATTTGGCAGAAATCAGGGAAAAGGAAAGGTCAAATGCATTAAAACATCTTTCAGTAAAAACAAGTAATCAATTTTTGAGATAACTGGGGGCTTTACCCCCTGCTTGCTTCGCTTGCGAAGCCCCATAGCACTGGCCTCTTTGCAGTTCTGCTGCTCGCGTATGGAGATATGGATGTACAGATTTTTATTTTCATTGGAAATGTTTCATATGCTTCAACGCAACATATAACTTCCCATGATTGGACTTCATTTCTTTTTCTCTATTAAATAAAATTACTTTTTCGAATGTTTGGCTCTGAGATTTGTTAATTGTCTTTGCAAAAGCTATTCTAACGGGAAACTGTTAATGTTTTAATACAAATGGCATATCAAGATCTCATTTGTTGTCTTATGTTATCCACGGAAGATGTACTGTATTACCTTTCTTGGATACATCCTTCTTTCTCTAGTAATTCGTTCGTTGGAAGACCGGACGGTGTTAACGATTGTAGATATTCTTCGGGATATTGTAAGTTGTTGTTTTCATCTTCTGCACGATCACCACCAACTGTTTCCGCATAGTCTATTGATACATATTTAACTAATTGAAAATGTTTGAAAAAAAGAAACAAGTAAGAGCAGGCAATTAAGTTGAATAGACAAAGAATCAATGCAGTTTCTACTAAGAACTGAAAATAGTAAAAGGGGAACAAAAATAAAAATTATTTAAAGAATACTAACGTTTTCAAGGAGAATGAAACACTAAATTAGCCTAAACACATCCCTAAAGGATAATCGAAGAGAGAAGTTGTCCTGATCAGTTATTTTCTACTATTCTTTTGTCATGTTTGCATTGAAATTGTCTTATTACCTGCCAATATATGTTTTTGAATTTAGGGTATGTTTAAAGTATTCATTACTTATTTACATTAAACCCACCCCCCAACCGAGTCTGTATTGTTTTGGCAAATGCACTGCCATTTTGTGTAGTTTTGTTTATTGGGTCTTATGGGGTTGCTAGCAGCAACATCAGGGGTCACGAACTGAATGATTAGGAGACATAGAGTGTAAACATCAATACCTGGGGTCACTTGATTGTATGAGTTTGCAGAATTTTCAGAGAAAAAAAAAAGAGCATTCTTTAATTTAAGTTCCAAAGACTTTATTCTGTCCTCTGAAATTTTTGACTACGATTTAGGGTTATGTTTTTAGTTTTGCCACAGGTTTTCTTTTTTTTTTAATTTTTGACTGTTGCCGGGTTTTACTTCTGTTTATCTCCTTGTCCATCACTTTGTCCTTGTGGCCTGACAAAAATTAAGTGACATAATCAAATAAGGCTAAGCACTAGAGCCAGTAATACCTAAGCAAACTAAAATATATTATCCATCCATTTTCCAACCCGCTGAATCCGAACACAGGGTCAGGGGGGTCTGCTGGAGCCAATCCCAGCCAACACAGGGCACAAGGCAGGAACCAATCCCGGGCAGGGTGCCAACCCACCGCAGGACACACACAAACACACCCACACACCAAGCACACACGAGGGCCAATTTAGAATCGCCAATCCACTTAACTTGCATGTCTTTGGACTGTGGGAGGAAACCGGAGCGCCCGGAGGAAACTCACGCAAACACGGGGAGAACATGCAAACTCCACGCAGGGAGGACCCGGGAAGCGAACCCAGGTCTCCTAACTGCGAGGCAGCAGCGCTACCACTGCGCCACCGTAAATATATTATTATTTTTAAAATATTATTTATTTTCTTATTTTCAAAAATCAGAACAATATAATGGTGTGCTACTCAATCAGACTTATAATAACAACATAATGTATACAACCATTTGCTACAAATGCAATACAAAGGAAACAAACAAAAAGTAGAAACATAAAGGAAAAAAAAGCTTTAACATCCATGCAAGTGAAATGTAATTGATCCAAAGCAATTTACTGATCTTTATTATAGTAAGTATAACAGTCATAACAGTAAAATTACGACCTGATCAAAAACTCACCCTAAAAACAAACAGAGAGGGTGTATGGCAAAATACCATAGTGACTAGTCTTTATATCCCTCAGGTAACTGCAGTCTTTTATTATTCACATTATTTTCTATCATGAATCTTTTCTAATATTCTAATATTCTGTTTTTCTTGTTCATTACCATTTTTATCATTTTTATATCAATGCTATTTTTGATAATCTTGCATGGCTGTGGACATGTTGCTTATGGACACTAAATTTCCCCTCCTCTATATATAAGATGGCAGCATTTGGACAGATTTTGAACAAAACTGTGCGTGCCTCATGCTTATTTTTTTGTTGAAGTCTGTTAGTTTTGGCTCCTCTGACCTTTTTGTTATTTCGAGAGTTTGACATTTTGGTCAATGTTTTGGCTTTAATTTTTGCCTACCTCTAGTTGTCTTGGACCACAATTATTGGTTTTTGTGTGAATCTCATTTGCTGGTTCTTGTTTGCAGAATAACAAAAGATAAAACTCTGAGCACATTATCCTTTAGCATGCCCGCTGCAAAGCTCAAATAGCTCCATCCTCTATGGGCCCTGATCCCATCTACAACCACTTTGAACTCCACAGGAAACTGAAAACAATGAATAGGTAATCAGGGTAAGGACCAGAATACAGCACCTAGGGCATAGAAAGTGGAGCCAGGAGTGAGGCACAGGCAACAACCTGACAAGCACTGTACATTTGCCTAATCAAAATATCAAGTTAAAATACACCATTAAAATGGATATTCAAATGGATTTTTGCATTGAACTTTTGTCAAATGGTCAATTGTTAAACCTTAAATATATCAAACAAGAATTCTTAACCTAAGTCCCATTGTTAACCCTTAACCAAACCAAGTAATTCTAGTAATGTCAATACAGCATTTCTGTTGTGATGGATGGCCATGGCCCTTGCTCGGCCGGGAAGCCCGATATTCCAAAAGGGCTTGAGGAGCAGATGTTCACAGGACTCTGCCTCCCCTGGAGCAATAGAGGGGAGGGCCCCCTGGGTTGCTGTGGCTCCACAGATTCCCACATGGCTTCATGGGAGTTGGAGTTTGGGACAGCCCAGTTGAGTTCTGTGTGGTCCACCAGGTGGAGCTGCAGAGCCCTATATTGGGCATCCTCCACACCAGGGAGTGATTCCAGATCCGGCTAACAAGCCACCTGGAGCACTCCCAGGAGCAGCATAAAAGGAGCCACCTCACTTCACTCAGGGAGCCAGAGTCGGGAGGAAGACGGATGAAGCTTGGCAGTAGAGGAATGGAGGTGTGACGAAGAAGAGAAAGGGAAGAAAGAAGGACTGTGTATTAGTGTTGTGTTGCTTAAGGAACTGTGCTGCTGTGGGGAGTGAGGGAAAAGAGCATCCTCACTGAAATAAACGTGTACTGTGCAACGAGTGTGCCTGTGTCTGTTGTGTTTGGTGCAGCTAGAGCAGTCACACTGTCTAAACTAGGAAACAACATCCATGTATTCCTATTGACGTGCCCCAAGTATCAAAATGGTACAGAAATATAATAACAATAAGTTTCAAATTATAAAACCTTTGTAAGTTCCAAATTTTTCATCCACATATCACTATGTAGTTTATACAACTGTACTATGTCACTGTCATCAGGTTGTGCCTGGTTATTGTACACACTTTGGAAATGTGTAATATTAATTGAAGGCTGTTTGCCCCAGCACAGGTGAAAACATCCCTGTCCCCTTAGTGACTGAGCCCCCTACTATCACTACTTGATCTCTTGCAGATGTTATTTATATGTTGCTTATTAGGGGATCTCAGCCTTTCACAGCATTTCAAAGTTATCATGTCTGTTTTAAGTTTCTAGATGTGATTATTCCTCTACTGTTTTGTCTTGTTGTTTCTCAGAGAGTGACCCAAGTGGCTGTGCAAACCTGGACTGAAGTATTCTCACGTGTCACTTTAGGGGGAAACACTATCTGTGAGTGCACTTTCAGTTCTCTGTTGACGTGCAGGCGAGAGATCTCCTTCTCAGTTTCAGAGACTTTCACCTTGTGTTGTGAGAGAAGCTGACACCATTTCCTTTCATAACTCCACAAATTTGACTCTTTAAGAAACACATTTCTGAAAGTTTGGCAAAGTAGTTTTGTTTAAAAAAATGTAAATTTGTTAACAATGAGTCATGCCCAGGCATCTTCTCACTGCCAACTTGTGCGTATCCCCCTGGCTTCACCCTGACACTGCCCATTACACTTTACCCTGCTGCCACACTTCTGGTCACCCCTTTCACGTTCTGTGTATTGCTACCCATGCCTGAATTATTCATGGGTTGGCAACTTAAAACTTAAAAGTGGATGTAATGAGAAGCTGCTATTAGCTTCTAATTTATAGGACGCCATGGTGGATAAGTTCATGTACAATTTCTGCACCTGAAATGGACTTTTCTTCAGTAATAGTTTGTGCTGGTACTCATATTATGAAATGTGCTAGAATCTAGATATCCATCCATCCATTTTCCAACCCGCTGAATCCGAACACAGGGTCACGGGGGTCTGCTGGAGCCAATCCCAGCCAACACAGGGCACAAGGCAGGTAACCAATCCCGGGCAGGGTGCCAACCCACCGCAGAGAATCTAGATATCCTTTTAATTATTGTATGCAATGCGAACCTTGAAAGACATAAAGTTGTTTTCCTCACTAAACTTTGCAAACAATCAATCAATCAATCAATCGATCAATCAATCAATCAGTCAGTCAGTCTTTCAATCATTCAACCATTGTAACATTTAGATCATTCAGTCAATTGCTTTTATATAACATCTTTCCCCCAATAGATTTCTAAAAGGAAATTCATATTAACAGATTTTATAACTGCTCCTCCTCTGAAAAGAAAACAAAGTCTAAGGAGTCTAAGCTCCTCCCGGTCCAGGACTCACTTAATGCCATTCAGGCACAAAGGTAAGGGTTAAAGGGCTGACAGGACTGTAAAATGAACCTCCTGTCCCTTTCTCATCCATTGATTCATCCCTTCAAGGTGACTTCCCTCAGAGAATAACCTGCTTCATTACGAATCAACTCCCTCCTAAACACCCCGTCTGACCAATCAGGACTGCAAAATTCCCTTGCAGTTGCTCCACTTCAGTGTCCGCACTCCTTTTTTCTTATCGCAGTCCTTCCCAGAATCACTTCAGTTTCCTGAAATGCTTAGGATGGGCAGGTGAGTGGAGTTCACAGGAAGCCATTGCTTTAAAATGGCCCTTTCCACACAATGCCTCTTGCTTCCTGCTATTTTGTTGCAGCCTAATCAGCGTGATTAAACTAAGCTATGACATTTATGCAGTGTCTGTCATTCATAACCCAAATGGAGTCCATAAATCCTGGAACTAATCTCCTGTTTTGCTGGCGCCTGGAATCTGCCAACACACCCTCTTCGGACTGCTGCCAGCTGTTGCCACCATTAAGATCAGCAACATGCTAAACTTCCAAAGAATAGGGAGACAGGTCTCCTTTTCATTTTCATGTCCATTCTACAATTTACACTTCAGATAACACCCTCGTATCATCCACATCGGCTAGGTTTGTTGTTCTGTTCTGCCTTTGATTGACAGAATAGATTGAGTCCTTCAGTCTCTCGTAAGCCCTGATGGCCTGATGGAGTTGGGTGAATTCTGTTCTACACTGGATGTCCATCCTCCTGTCAGTAAAAACCTGAACATAACATAATGTCCTCCTGGAGTTTCCCCTTAGATCTGGGTTTGCCATTTGTGTTTAAAAACGAGGACAGCTCTGAAACAGCAAAAAAAGAAGCATAGGATAGTGGTGGCCATTCATAATTAATTCTTATGAACACAATAAACTACATCTTACGGCAGTGTGTTAAAACAGGATTGAGGTTTTGGGTTTGAGGTTTCAAGGTGGAGTAGTGATACTGATCATGTTGAACAGTGGCTGTATATTGCACATTTATTAGCACATGCAGACACTTCTGAAATTATTGATTTTCTCTTTCTAAGAGCGCTGGTAAAATGTTTTGGGGACTTGAGCAGACCAACATTCATGAGACCTTCATTGTTCTTTATTTTCAGATATTTTATGATGAACATCAGTTGTTTTGGCTCATTTTGTATCTCGTTATAGTTTAGGTACTAATTAAGGAAAAAGAAACAATTAAGTGGTCTGAGTCTTCAAGAGAAAATCAATTAAAATTAGTTCAAAAGAAGTTAATTAGCAGCAAAAACAGGACACTCATTAAGAAAAGGGTTGGAATGAAAACCTGCTGCCATGGTGGTCCTCCAAGACCAGAGCTGGTGACCCCTGCTATAAACTATGAATTAAAAACCTGGCGCACTCCTCATTTATTTATTGTTTAGCCACAGATGCAATAATTTCAGGTTTTTCCATTAGCTGTTTGTGAAGCTGCAAGGGTGAATTGGTTGCCTGTTAGTGAAAGCATCATGGATCTGCACAAATGCAAGGCATAGTTTTACTTGATTTCTTTAAATCTAAGTCTCCAGTTATAGTTATATATGAAAGAGGCATTCTACTTCTAAACATATTTCTGTACTCTGGCGGCGACCATACACTTAGTCAATTTGGACTGTGGAGTGGTTAACTGAAACAACAAAAGTATGTTTTAGGTTCTTCATCATTTGGGTGATATTTTTAAAATTATGACACAATGTCCCACTAGCATATTCATTGCATTTCAACATTTTTAACAATGGATTGTATTTCATTTTGGAACAAATAATCTTCCATACATTGTGGCCTAATGTATCATAAATTCTCTTACCTTTTTCCTCAATGAGAACAAGAGAGTAACAATTTTTCTTGGCTAACACTACAAACAACAAGTAGTAAGTAACTGATAAGAAAATGATCACATTTGGGTTGAATATTTCTTTAACTACCCCCAATTTGGCATTAAAAGAGAAGCTTTCAAAATTAAAGAGGTCCAAATATTTATTCAGACAACTTATTTTACTGTAACTGGTAAGAGAATGATGAATGTTAGTATGGAGCAACCTGTCTGATATAGACAATATGTGTAAATATGTTACCCAGCTTACATTAAGTTGTAGATTTAATTAAATTAGTGAGGAAGTTAACATTTGTAAATGTAAAATCCAGTTCACATGTACAGTATTATTCAAAAATAATTTACCCGGAATGTATATAAGTTATTGCTAGATGAAAAGCTGGGAAAGCTGATCCAATGTTGCAATTAACTTTGGGGTTGTAAAGGGGGGCTTGGCAGCACTGCTGGAAAAGTTAACCTGGCAATGTTCTGATTTTTATAAGTGGAAGAAGCTTAAATAACACACCACACAGCAACTTCCTCACTCTCAATGTGTATTGGTTAGTATAAATAAAAATTACATTTTCTAATCAAGAAATTTGAAGTAGGGGGTTTCATTTTTATTATTGCTGCTTCATATCAACCAAATATACAATACAAGTTTGCTTCTCTTTCCTTTTGGTACTCAGTTTTTTCCTATCAGTATTAAATCTATCATATTTTCCTATTAGTACTTGGTCTGTCTACTGTATTTCCTATTATGTCTCTAACAATGTTCCCTGTTTTTGAGATTCACTTTAATCCCCTTGGAAATTTTCCTTTGATCTCCCATGACTAGAAGTATCCATAATTAACTCTCTTAAATAGTCGTACAGTGTCAGGCCTTCTGGCACAGCGTCTGGTCATCACCATCTGTTTTCCTTTCTCCCTAACAAAGCAACAGTTTTTGGAAACCTGGAAAATGTTTCACCGTTTTACCTTTTCCTTTACTATTATTATCTGCAGTGGGGGGTCTGAAAACAATAAATTCACACTTGGGAAGTTGCTGCCTTATAATAACAACACAGGCATAAATAAGTCTCCATCTATCTATCTATCTATCTATCTATCTATCTATCTATCTATCTATCTATCTATCTATCTATCTATCTATCTATCTATCTATCTATCTATCTATCTATCTATCTATCTATCTATCTATCTATCTATCTATCTATCTATCTATTTTTCTATCTCTATCTCTATCTATCTTTATCTATCTCTATCTATCTATTCCTGATTTCTGTTTTTCTCCTTGGATTTTGTTTTAGGCTTAAAATATTTTTCAGTATTTTTGTGATGTTTCCATACCTGACATTCTGCGTTTTGTTTCAGATTGTGGTCGCCTCCATTTTGTGGTTTTTCTGTGGTACTTTTTTTGTTGGTTACCAGTGCCATTACATCATGTGACACCAGCTGTTATAAATGACATCAAGGCCGGGATGGTGCATGACATGGTGACATACTATTATAATTTTTACACCAGTAAATTATTTACCAAGGATTTCACATATTTTTTGTAGTTTTTTTTTACTTTTTTCATTTTGATTTTAAAATCATATTTTTCGAGTTGTACCTCTGTTTACCTCTGCATTTTCCCAGTTCTTTATATAAGGTTCAAATGGCCACAGCTCGTTTCCTTGGTGATGGCACGGTGCAATGGTCACATCCTCACCTGTAGCTTGCTGCAACATCATTATCAAGTGCATTTATCGTGATAGCTATAAGGCAGCATTGTCTGATTTTGTAACTTACTTACAGACTTACTGCAGACAAGCAGTATTTTCCTAAGTGCTAATCTTTCTCGGTTTTCACATTTCTTTTACAAACACTATTTGACTTCAAGTTGTGTCTGGTGTGTTGGCTGTGTTCCCCTTAACAAGCTGATTTTCAACTTTTTCCTTGTTTAAACTCCAAACCTTGGGCTTCATTTCTTGGTCCCTGGTGTTAAAACCTTCTCCCTTAGGACATCAATCTTTGCATTCACATCTGATAATTCAGCTCTTTCATTTACTAGTTAATCTTTCTGTAGAAATGTTATCATTCACAATCCCTCTTATTCAGAGATACATCTTGCAGTGTGTTTAACGTATAAATGCAAGAAGTCACTTCTACAATTCCTGACACAGACTCACATTTTGACTCTAAGTGTGGAAATCTAATAACAGAAATGTGTGATTAATTTATAAATCATCAACTTAATAAATACTTGTAAAGGCACAGCCAAGACTTTCTGGTGAAATTTCTGGCAGAGATAATGTCCTTGGCTCCACCCTGGCCCTGTCATTCATGTGCTTGGGCCCCATCTCTTTCAAGACAACCATTTCAATATTATTGTGAGATGAAGAGTGGATCAGGAGATATAAAACATACACAAGAGATGTGGTCACAATATAGTCAGAGGTCAGAACCTAAGGGACAAAGAAACTGAGGTATCAAAACAAAGGGACAAAGAAATGATCAAAGTCGAGGAACAAAAAAGATTTCAGAAACATATCAGTAGAGCCTACTTGAATTGATACTATTGCTATGTTCTTTTCAAGATTTGCAATGTATATCACTTTGTGATATGAATGCCAGCATGATGTCAACAGTACGACTGAACCGGTCATGTAGTGCTATTAGGAGCATCACATAAGTAATGAATTCAAGACACAAATAAAAATAAACAGTCAAATAAAGTTGAAGTAAAAAACAATAAGAACAGAATTTTTAACATTAAAAGCATTAACTGAATACAATTATATATATAAAAATGCTCTTAAACACAACATTCTCCATGCACACCTGAGAGCCAATAGCAAGCTGCATCCAATAAGAGTAACCAGGATGGAGCCCAGGCATGGATGTGATGCATTGATAGCAGCCAAAAAGATGAGAAACCTAAAGTCCTGACTCCTACAATATCCACAATCTTGGACACCAGAACTATTATTCTAACATGTTACATACTGTTTAAGCGATGACACACAACATAACTTCTACTTATGACGTGATGGCAACAGACCACCATTGCTAACAACAATCCTGCCATTGCCTTAAAAAAACAGCCAATTTGGTGATGCTGGCAATTAACAAGAGCAAATAAATAAATGAAGCTGAAGATAAAAATATCCAACATGAACAAATAATCACAAACATATGATAAAAATGACCATTCTGCAGTCCAAAATTCTCAATCAATCAATCAAATTTATTTATAAAGCACATTTAAAAACAACAAAAGTTATATCAAACTGCTGTACATAGAAACATGTAAGGCTACTATAAAACAATCAATTTTATAAAACAGTTAATTAAAACTATTTATTATCTATCCTCCCCCTCCTGACAACCTCACTCACCATAGAAGGCAGAGGAGAAAAGGTGGGTTTTGAACCAAGTCTTAGAAACCTCAGTCGAAGGAGAAGATCTGATATGGAGCAACAGATTGTTCCAAAGTCTTGGAGCAATAACTGAAAAAGTCCTGTCACCCTTAAACTTTAGCCATGATCTAAGAACTGCAAGAAGTATTTGAGGAGAAAACCTCAAAACTCTCATTCTCAAGAGGGGCTGAAGGAGATTGCAGATATATTTAGGGGCGACGCCATGCAGGGCCTTATGAACAAACAACAAAACCTTGAAGTCAACCAGAAATCACACTGGCAGCCAATGGAGAGAGGTCAATGCAGGTGAGATATGCTCTCTTCTACTAGTGCAGGCCAGAAATCTAGCTTCTGCATTCTCTATCAACTAAAGGTGCAACAGGGCAGGTTTGGGCAATCCCACATATAAGGAATTGCAATAATGAAATAAAAGCATGAATCACTGTTGTCAGATCCTTCTGTGAAGGGAAGGATTTTAACTTTGAAATTTGCCTCAGTTGATTAAAGCTGGACTTTACTACTGTGGAGATTTATTTGACAAAGCTCAGAGAAAAGCAAAGATGGTACCCAGGTTCCGGACATCATTACAAATTTTTGCCCTCAACGAGCCTAAGTGAATGCCAATTTTATTTACAGAAAAAGTAGGGTCAAAGATAATGACCTCAGATTTATTTTCATTTATTTGGAGAAAATTTTGCAAATTGTAGAGTTTAATATCGTCAACACACTCCATCAACTTATTTACAAATTAAACAATGTCAAGGCTAACTTTAATATAAAGCTGAGTATCATCAGCGTAACAGTGGTAATTGACGCCTTTTTTGGAAAAAGGATCCGAGAGGGATCAAGTATACGGCAAATAATAAAGGGGCCAGAATAGAGCCTTGTGGTACGTCTTGAGTGAGCAGAGCTGGCTGGAAGTAGTTATCACTCGTAGATCTATCATTTAAATAGGACACAAACCTAAATAGGATACCAACTTCACACTCAATCCGTTTAGGACCCTGTGGTCCACCATATCAAAAGCTGCACTAAGGTTCAACAACACCAAAGGTTAGTAGAATATCTTTGTCACCTTCAACAAAAGAAATTCTGTACTATGAAATTTTTTAAAGCCAGATTGAAACATATTGTATAAGTTATTTCCCTCCAAATATGAAAGTAATATTGTGCATAAACAACCTTTTCCATAATTTTGGATAGAAAATGGAGCTTACAGATAGGCTTGTAATTTGAGAGCACTGTAGACTCAAGAGTAGGATTCTTCAGTAGTCACTGAACAATTGCATGCTTGAAATTGGCAGGCATTTCCCCATTTTAAAACAGTTGTTAACTATGGCCAAAACAACTGGACTGATGACCCCAAAAGAGTCTTTAAAATGTTGTGCAAGTAAAATACCAAGAGGATAACTGGAAGGTTTCAAGTGAATGACTATATCAGATAGCTGGGAGGAGGAAACTAGTTTAAACAGATTAAACCAAGTATGCACTGGCCTAAGGGAAGCTGGAATCCCCTCACTGTGGTCTGCAGCTGGAAGGATGATGTCCAACCAAATAACTTGGATTTTATCTATAAAAGAAGTTGAGGAAAAACTCACAAGTCTCAGGTGAGCGCATAAGGGAGACCACTGCCTAGTAGATTTAAAAAAGCACTCTAAGTCTTGAGGCAGCATTTGTAATTAAATCCAAAAGATAATTTGATTTTGCTGTTCTCACCACCCTTGGTAGAGCTTCAAGAAAGTTTTCAGAGTTTTATATGAGACCTGGAGTTTATCCTTTTTCCACCTGTGCTCAGCCTGCATGCATTCCTGCCTGATAGCATGAGTTGTGTCATTTAGCCACGGCTGAACTCTGGCCTTAACTCTGGCTCTCCTTAACTTTAAGGGTGCAATCAGGTCAAGTGTTTGCTTCCATATAGACTCTAGGATTCGAACTAGGCTATGAGCATCGCCATGGCAACCACTGTACCAACATGCCATGCTGCCTCATTATGTTGATTTTTTTTAACACATCACTATTTGTTTTCAACAAACTTAATTTTTAACATCACTATGGCACATCACAGCCTCAATTCATTGAGATATCTATTTAGAGAACCTCATGAAGAAAAGTCCTTGAAAGCAACATGTTATAAAAATGAGCAGATGCTTGTCTGAAACGGGAGTGTTTGATTGCAGCTGAAAGCAGTTTTCAAACAAAACTGAGAATAGGTATATACTCCATCTGCCTCATATTTATTTTACACATTGACTTTAACTGGAAATGGAAAGTATTAGGCACATGCTAAGACTGTTGGAGAGTAACTTCAAAAACAGTTAATCTGCCACCTTTTCACTGAAAGAATAGGCCTATTGTCTTTGGTAAGTTTGTTTCTAACCACATCTAGGAAAGGACAGTCTCAAAGAAAATATCTACTAAAAATGCAGCTTCCTGTTATTTGGGATGTTAAAAATGTCACCTGAGTCACACAGAAGTCCAAACTAGCAGAATGAGACTGCATGCTTATTTGGTTTTGAAATTAAGGATATGATCAGGTTAGTTTCTTGTAGTATTGTTCTTGTCGCTTGGCTAGTATTTGGCCATGAGTTAAAAGAACTGATTCGGTGATTTGTCTTGGGTGGCACATTGGTAGCATTGCTGCCTTTCAACAAGGAGGCTGAGGTTCATATCCTGGGTTCTCCCTGTTAGGTATTTGCATGTTTGCATGGGTTTCCTCCCACAGTCATTGGCAATGCTAAATTGGCCTTAGTATGTGTGTGGAGTGTGAGTGTGTTCACCCTGCGAAGGATTGGTGCCTTGTTAATGCCTTGCAACTTATTCTTACTGGGATAGGCTCCAGCTTCCCTGCTCAGGATAAACTGGGTTATGAAACAGGGTGAAAGAATAATTTGTTTTGTTGGAATAAATTTGGATGATCTCTTCCTCTACTCAAAAATTTCCTCTTTGGATGCTAAAAGAAGGGGTTGAATAACCGGCTTATGTTTAACCAGATTCACTTCAGTTCGTTAGCACTCCCACTGGGGTCCCAGGTCACTAACTCATGTCTGTGAAAAGCAGCCATCCTACCCAGTCAAGCTAAAAGAAGAACTCCGGTAGCTCAAGTGGCTGATTGAACTTCTGAGAAAGGTGTTGTGCCTTCTTTGCAGCAGATACAGTGCATCCGGAAAGTATTCACAGCACATCACTTTTTCCACATTTTGTTATGTTACAGCCTTATTCCAAAGTGGATTAAATTCATTTTTTTCTTCAGAATTCTACACACAACACCCCATAATGACAATGTGAAAAAAGTTTACTTGAGGTTTTTGCAAATTTATTAAAAATAAAAAGACTGAGAAAGCACATGTACATAAGCATTCACAGCCTTTGCCATGAAGCTCAAAATTGAGCTCAGGTGCATCCTGTTTCCCCTGATCATCCTTGAGATGTTTCTGCAGCTTAATTGGAGTCCACCTGTGGTAAATTCAGTTGATTGGACATGATTTGGAAAGGCACACACCTGTCTATATAAGGTCCCACAGTTGACAGTTCATGTCAGAGCACAAACCAAGCATGAAGTCAAAGGAATTGTCTGTAGACCTCCGAGACAGGATTGTCTCGAGGCACAAATCTGGGGAAGGTTACAGAAAAATTTCTGCTGCTTTGAAGGTCCCAATGAGCACAGAGGCCTCCATCATCCGTAAGTGGAAGAAGTTCGAAACCACCAGGACTCTTCCTAGAGCTGACCGGCCATCTAAACTGAGAGATTGGGGGAGAAGGGCCTTAGTCAGGGAGGTGACCAAGAACCCGATGGTCACTCTGTCAGAGCTCCAGAGGTCCTCTGTGGAGAGAGGAGAACCTTCCAGAAGGACAGCCATCTCTGCAGCAATCCACCAATTAGGCCTGTATGGTAGAGTGGCCAGACGGAAGCCACTCCTTAGTAAAAGGCAGATGGCAGCCCGACTGGGGTTTGCCAAAAGGCACCTGAAGGACTTTCAGACCATGAGAAAGAAAATTCTCTGGTCTGATGAGACAAAGATTGAACTCTTTGGTGTGAATGCCAGGCATCATGTTTGGAGGAAACCAGGCACCGCTCATCACCAGGCCAATACCATCCCTACAGTGAAGCATGGTGGTGGCAGCATCATGCTGTGGGGATGTTTTTCAGTGGCAGGGACTGGGAGACTAGTCAGGATAAAGGGAAAGATGACTGCAGAAATGTACAGAGACATTCTGGATGAAAACCTGCTCCAGAGCGCTCTTGACGTTAGACTAGGGTGATGGTTCATCTTTCAGCAGGATAACGACCCTAAGCACACATCCAAGATATCAAAGGAGTGGCTTCAGGACAACTCTGTGAATGTCCTTGAGTGGCCCAGCCAGAACCCAGACTTGAATCCCATTGAACATCTCTGGAGAGATCTTAAAATGGCTGTGCACCGACACTTCCCATCCAACCTGATGGAGCTTGAGAGGTGCTGCAAAGAGGAATGGGTGAAACTGGCAAAGGATAGGTGTGCCAAGCTTGTGGCATCATATTCAACAAGACTTGAGGCTGTAATTGCTGCCAAAGGTGCATCGACAAAGTATTGAGCAAAGGCTGTGAATACTTATGTACATGTGATTTCTCAGTTTTTTTTATTTTTAATAAATTTGCAAAAAACTCAAGTAAACTTTTTTCATGTTGTCATTATGGAGTGTTGTGTGTAGAATTCTGAGGAAAAAAATGAATTTAATCCATTTTGGAATAAGGCTGTAACATAACAAAATGTGGAAAAAGTGATGCGCTGTGAATACTTTCCGGATGCACTGTATATACCATTTGAACTCTGCTACAAATATTAAGGTTCAATATGAAACTCTGCTTCAGTTTGGTCAGTGTTTGCTTCCACTGCTGTCATGAAATGCCTTCTACATGTACTGGGTTCTGAGAGAGATGGTGAGAAGTAGTGTACAGGATGAGCAAACCAATGGAAATTGGGACAGAACTAGCAGATCAAAAGATATGAGCATAAAAGCCAAAACACAACACAAAGAATTGTAATCAAAATTTGCATGTAAAATTTAAATTAAATTTAATTTAAAACAGCTTTTTAAAATATTTGGACTATTGATGAGCCAGTTTATATATCATCACACTTAATGATGTCATATAGACATGACTTTTTGTATGCTTCCCTAGCAAACCATTGTTGACCCCTGACAAGCAAATGTCAAAATGGTTATGCATGTCAAAACAAAGATGGTATTATGGGAATGGTAAATGATAAGTAAATATTACATACTTAATACATGAAATATTAGCAATATAAGAGTAAAATAATAAAATCCACAACACAAAGATTATGTAAAAAAATTAAACCATCAATTAGAAACATTTGTTGAATGAGAAACAAACAATTGTAAACAAATTCCAGTTGAACTCGAGATTCATGATGCTACAGTGATGTCACGTAATGATGTGGTTTGGTGTCTGGTTGGAAGAGATGCCTTCAGGTCTAATGTGGATACATAAGAAAAGAGATGATGTTTCGTGCTTGAGTCATAGTGGATCTAGTGTGCAGGAAGTTGAATCAATTGTTAGTACTTCCATTATATATGTGGCTATGCAGGCACACTGTATGTGTGATATTTGCTAAATTTACATATTAGCATATACAGTAGATTTAACTCACATACTATATATATATATATACCAGTAACGGCGTACTGCACAATAACGTGCAGTGAATACACTTGACTTGAGCATTCATAGTATTTATCCTTTTTCTCTGTACGTTTAGCACTCGTTTGCTCAGAGTTTGATGTGCTTGTTGCTTCCTGAGCAGCTCTTCTTTACTCCACCCTAGTGGCCTGCTGCTTCTCTTCTTTCATCGGCATCTTTTTGCGTTAAAACTGATTAAGTTAGTTTTTTTGTGATGCAATTACTTAGTACGTTTTCTTTAATTTTTCACTTAATCTGGCACTTAAGTCTTCAATCTGCCTCAAGAATGATTAGCGAAGGTGGTAGGGAATGAGAACGGCGCCCTTACGCATGCGCCGCATGGCCTCCCTGCTGCGCGCTGCCGAGAGTGGATTCTACAATAAAATAAAAATAAAAAGAGTAATAAAATCATCACCCCAAAAGCAGATAGTAGATGTCACGTAGTATATGTGTACCAAATTTCAAGTCAATAGGTGAAACGGTTTGTGAGCTACAGGTGATTTAAAATCCTGGACAGACAAACGAACAGCCACGGTAGCGTATTATAGAAGAAGATATATATATATGTAAAAGTATTTAATCTTGTACTTGGAATGTGAGACACAATGTGTACTGTGAGACAAGGTCGTTTTGAAATATAAGTATACAGAAATCAAGTAAAAGACAAGTTACAGATGAATACCTAGCACAGAATCATATTGCCAAGAACTTGCTGAAATATTCCATTTATAGAGAAAATGATAGAGAAGAAAGGTAGTAATGTTTATGGAGATACAGAGTACAGTGAAATTCTTACATGAGTGTCCGACCAACATGAAACGTGTCATTACTCTCTGACATGACATAAACAAAAATGTACCAACAACTAAATGTACATTATATGATATAGCAAGCAACATGTAGTATAAATTCAACAAGTTCTTACAAATAAATAAGCTCACCACTACTCACTCCTTAATGAAATGCTTCTCTGTATCATTGGATTAACATCTGAGTACTTTCTTGTTGGAAGTCATTGAGCCACATTTCTTAACACAAGACACCTGGGCATAATGAATGATCTAAGGCCTCAATCACAAATAAGAAACTTGTCCCTGCCATGTCTTGTTTAATGATGTTAATGTGCTGTCTACACATCTGTTTGTTCCAAATGTTAAAAACATCAGTGCAATTTTCTCCAACTTTTGGGTGTTTTGTTCTCCCCTGCCTGTTTTGAGGTGTGCATGATTATATTTTTGAGGCTAGTATTAGGCTATGAGTTAAAAGAACTGATTTTTTTAAACAGCATATTTGAACAGAGGGTTCAGAGGAAATTCTGGCTGTGTCACTCACCTTTGGACCTTACTTACACTTTGTAGGGTAAAATAAAGCAGACATGCTCTACTATCAGAACCTCAGAGGATGGTATTTCTTTTTCAGGAGTCAAGAAGAAGACCAAAGTCATTAAGAATAATGTGAATCCAGTATGGAATGAGGTAAGTTATCCTTCATAATCAGCGTAGAGTCATAGCTGTTCTACCTTCATAAATGACATGGCCAGGCTGTTCTCTAAAATAGTGTTTGTTTGATTCATGGACTGTGTGTATTTCAGGGATTTGAATGGGACCTGAAGGGGATACCATTGGATGCCAGCTCTGAGCTCCATGTGGTGGTGAAAGACCATGAAACTATGGGAAGGAATCGGTAGGTGCTACTTTTAAAATGTTTTTTGCTCCACGGTTTAGAAAATTTTAAGCATCTGCTATATGCTGTTATTTTTTTTTACTGTTTGTTCCTAAGCTTAATTCTAATGAACAATAGAAGAAGATTAAAAGAACTCTAGTGCTCATGCACACAGGCAGGGATTGTCTCTAAGCATTGCCAGCAGAGTGTTTCCTGGTGATGTCAACTGAGCTCTTTCACTCAGTCCCTACCTTTTTGTATAGCACTCCCACTACACTTAGGAATCATATGTAACTTCTTTTTAATACATGCAGACTTTTCTGAAACTCCTGTTCTGCACAGGAACTTCTTAAAAGAAAACCAAATCCACTGTGATCCTCTGATGGTTTGTAGAACTTACAGTTGTATATATGTAACTAATATTTTGAAATTAAAAACATACTAAGCAGATTCTTTGTTTTCTTTGTACTCTTCTACCTTCACTTCTGCACACACAAAAGAAAAAAAAATCTGATGTGGTACATTTAGTGTTTTGTAGTTCGAAAATGTTTGACCAGAGACAAAACAAATATCATGGATATTTGGAGAAGTTGTTAATCCTAGGTGACCGGGTAACACTTTAGAAAAAGGGCTTCAAGGCCTTCCTGTGGTGAAACTATTAGTCACTTATTATCATGCAAGTTAAACAAATCCTTTCTTAACATTTTGTTACACAGCACTGCAGGTCCATTATAGGTATCTCTTATTCTAATATTACTGGTGCTTTATAAGTCTTATTAACAATAAACAAAGCATTTGTTAAGGTTTTCTTAAATGGAGAGGTTACCTGATCAATTAATGATAGGCAGTGTGCCATAGTGGTTAAGGCTTTGGACCCTGAAGTCATTTGGTTCAAATGCTACTACAGACATTGTGTAACCATGAGCATGTCATTTCACCTGCCTCAGCTCCAATTGGAAAAACAAAAGAAATGGAACCAATTGTATTTTTAATGTAAGTTGCCTTGGATTAAGGCTTCATTCAAACAATAATTAAATGTTAATGCACAATTATTTTGGTCAAGCAGTGTGGTATAGTGTTTAAGGCTTTGGACTTCAAACCCTGAGGTTGTGAACTCAATGACACTGTATGACCAAGAGTAAGACACTTTACCTGCCTGTGCAACAATTGAATCTCAAATGTTGTAAGTCGCCTTGGATAAAGGCATCAGTCTAACAACTGTGAACTTCTCTTTTGTCACCTAACTCTCTGGAAGTTTCTTCTAACTTTATAATAGAATTACTTTGTGACCAGAGAGTGATTCATCTCTAAAAAATTATTAAATTCGAGACTTCTGTTGGCTGTCCTATAAGCCTACCAAACATTCTACTGCCTGACTCATCACATTATTTATATTGCAGCTGCAGTCCCTACTTCTCCCTCCATATAAATATACGTTCATTTATTGGTGACTTCAACATGGCATTCAAGCTTTTCCTCATAGTCACCCTCAAGCTCAATACGCTTTCCATTTGTCAATGCAAGTAACAAAATCAACTTGAGTTAAGTTCTCAAGTTGCTCATTTAACACATCAATCAATTTATCATGCGTCCCTAAAAAGGATGCTAGTTAATCACAGTGAAACACACTCATACTACACACCCACTAGGGCCAATTTAGCATCGCTAATCCACCTAACTCACATGCTGTTGGACTGCAGAAGGAAACCCAGACAGGGAGAACCCAGGATGTGAACCCTGGTCTCTTTACCAGGTTTCTCTTTACCTGTTCTCCCTGGCATGATGGCAATAGCACCATTAGTGCTCCACAATACCACCCATATATATCTATATATCTGTAAAGAGACAAACACAAACAAAGTGTTTTGGGGCACTTTCACAGCTAACCCCATATATTATAAGCGCATCAAAATGTGAAGAAAAAAAAAGAGTATAAAGGCGGAAAATGTTGAGTCTTCCTGAATTTCTTAGCCAGAATCCCCAAGATAGCGTCACTTTGTTTAAAGAGGCATTCTGGAAAGAAGAGGTGGGTCCAGGTGCTCGGACCCCTGAAGTGATGTCATACATAGAATAGTGTCAATCTTCCTTTCAGCAGAAGGAGAAGAAGAACAGAGGACGTTATTACATAGCACCACCTCATGTCTGAGAAAAACTGCTTAGTGTGTATAGATATATATATCTACTCTATATACAGTATAAAATCCTAAGCCTAAAAGTGCCAACGATTTTGTGCAACAATTTTAGGTGATGTTTTTATGTCACTTTTTGTCATGCTTTAAAACTGGCTTATGTTCAAACCTACATATATATGTTTGGTATCATTCTTTTCGGGGCGGCACGGTGGCGCAGTGGGTAGCACTCCTGCCTCGCAGTTGGGAGATCTGGGGACCTGGGTTCAATTCCCGAGTCCTCCCTGTGTGGAGTTTGCATGTTCTCCCCGTGTCTGCGTGGGTTTCCTCCGGGCGCTCCGGTTTCCTCCCATATTCCAAAGACATGCAGGTTAGGTGGATTGGTGATTCTACATTGGCCCTAGTGTGTGCTTGGTGTGTGGGTGTGTTTGTGTGTGTCCTGCGGTGGGTTGGCGCCCTGCCCAGGATTGTTTCCTGCCTTGTGCCCTGTGTTGGCTGGGACTGGCTCCAGCAGACCCCCGTGACCCTGTGTTCGGATTCAGCGGGTTGGAAAATGGATGGATGGATCATTCTTTTCAGAATTTATCAAACTTTAATGTGATGTTGTTAGATTTTCAGATTCCTATTCTGTTTTTAAATTATAAACTAAAAAATATTAAGAACTCACGCTCCACAAGATGAGACTTTGTGCCAAGAGATTTAACCATGCCTGGGGCTGGAAATAAAAGACAAAGAGTAGGACAGCTGCTGTACAGGCTCTTAAATGTTGGAAGCGCCGTGCGAGATGCAGATCATGTGCCATGGCAGCAGCAGCAAGTCAGCAGCTGATCAAGCAAAGAGGAGGTAAAAAAAAAACTGTATTTGTTTTCCATTGCATCACCGTTTAAGAGGGGTTTTTGTATATATATATATATATATACTAAGCATTTTTTCTCAGGGTTTGTTTGTTCCATAAGGTGTCAAGTAATATGAACATTGAATGAGATAAGCTGTTTTGTGTTTTCTATTAGTTAGACTGAAGTTCTGAATTTTAATAAATTCTTGAGTATCATGGTACTGGTGAGTAGCAATATGTTGCAAGTTGGTCAGACATTCCAGTAAGAATATTATCATTCTTTGTACACATGGCATGCTAATTTTTGGTGTCCAAGCATTATTAACAGCACATTTAATGTGGGAACTTAACAATAAGTGAAATGTATCTGTTTTATTTATTTTTTGTATTTTATTTTTGAGAGCTGTTCTGATGAAACATGCAAGCAAGAATTTCATTGTGTTATGTAGGTAATGACTATAAATGTGACTTCACTTGACTAATAGATCACCTCAGTTCAGCAGCAAGTTTCATAGAGCTAAAGTTTATAAATTGTTGTGGATATCCAGAGTGCTCTGTAATCCTGAAAAAAGTTGATTCAGTGCTTGAGAATGGATTGTATAGGCCTATTGAGAGATTTCATTGCTCATGTTGTAAATATTCTATTTTATTTTCTATATAGCAGTCACCATTCTGAGTTTATACAAGCTCAGAATGCTTGCATAAATGTATACTCATAATGCATCAACAGTAAATTGCTAGATAAAAAAGTTACATGCACAAACACACAAACTACATCAAACAGAGCAAATTCAATATATATATAATGGGATAATAATGGTGATACTTTACATAATGTGATTGGTAGGAACAGTCCTCCACTTATTCCTCTACTAGTTGTACACTATCAATAACAAATGCTATCTTCAAGCATGTAGCTACTCATTACCTGCTATCAGAGTACCTTGGACCAGACGTGAATGATCAGATTTGTAGTCTCATTTAAGCTATAGCATTTACACTGGAATAAAGTCAATGGCTCAGCTGTCAACTAACCATCTTTCAGATGAACACAAGTAAGTGACCCAGACAGGTAGTGTCAGTCTGTTAGAAGCACCTTACATGGTAATCTTTAGAAGAGCTTTACAGGGGAGATCAGCAGAAGGCTGACGAGCTCAGTAGTGGAGGAATGTTGTGGTTCAGGGTCCTACCTGTCTGGAACTCAGTTGCAGTCAGTTTTTTTTTGTATAAACTTTGTTTCAGAACCTCTAGTTTTTAATTTTGAACTTTTTGTACACTTATGCTACATTTGATTAAAACTTACATTATTTTATTATTTTTCTAATGATGCCATTTATTTCTCAATTTTGATTTGGGCACCACCATTGTGTGGCGTTCTGTGTGTGGCTATGGTCATATTGTTTATTATCATTAAACCTGTTGCTGGTCACATGACATATCTTGTCATCATTGACCTGCCTGTTATAGATGGCAACACCCAGTTCCAGATATTTCTGCATTGGATCTCACTTTTAAATATCTTTGCTTTTCTTGCTGGTATTGAAGGATCCTATGACTTTTCAAGACAACCTTTTTGCCAATGTATTCTGACTCCAGGTTTGGTTAGTGTTTCTGGTTTACTCTTTTGAGACTTTTTGCTCTGATAGCTTTTTTGACCCATTGCCATTTTGTTAGTCCCTCAAACTGTTAATTTCTTGGTTGCAAACTTCTGTTTGATCTAATAGAGATCATAACAAGGTAAGGAACATGGAGCTGTGGTTGTAAGGTGATTGGGGCCTCATACAGCAGTAACCCTAGGACCAATGGTGAGGGAAATTACCAAGTTAAAAAAAGAGGCTTATTGTGCAGATTTCACCAATAGGTCAAGAAGGTGGCAGATACAGTGGTGGGTTAAACTTAGACCCATGAAAGGGAAGAGATCAATGAGTCAATGGAGAATGTTTTAGATTAGATTAGATATATTTCCAAAGGGAAATAAGAGTTTCTGGTAAATCATTGTGAGACTCGGAAAGTGTGAGGTAGATGTTGACTTGTGAGGGTCATGAATCATTGACCTTGACTAAGGATGTTATCAAGAGAAACCCTGATGTCATACCCTCTTCAGAAGAGGAAGCAGTGCAAAAAGCATCTGTTGGGAGTGGGTCCATTTTATTAGGTGAAGTCACTGTTGAACTTAAAAAGTGTGATTGTTGCAGGGATGCAAGGGTGGAATTGATTTCACCAAAAATGTTGTAAACTCTGAAATTTGTTAAGGTAGCTTTGTTAACATATTCCTTTTAAGACTGTGACCTTGGTGCTATGGGGTAGTTTGTGCACCATAGTCATGGTTAGAGCTGTTGTTAGGATGGTTAAGTTAGTCTGTAATCCTAGTTAGGTCACCCTTATCTAAAGATATGAAGCTTAGCAAAGAAGATGTCAGTATAGTTTTACTTGACAAAAGAGAACTTCACCTACCAAAAGGAATCAGGTGCTTGTGTGGATGGAGGACTGTGCTTCAAGATCAGGGATGGTGGATCCAGTTATTTAAAAATGGGAACAAGATTGTGTGTTTCAATTACTGAGCTATTATGCACAAAAGGAGTGGAAGGTGTTACAAGTCATTTAACTTTCAAATTTATTATGGAGATAAATTTATTTTAGGGAAATCTATGCCTAGTTTAGTGGTCTGAGGGCCAGAGAACATTCTGGCAATGTTTATTAATCATTTATTGGTACTTGATTTTTATTATTTAGTGTTATTGTGTAATGCCATTTTTATCTTGTATGCAACCACTAGGTAACCATCAAGGTGCAACATCTGGTTTGCTAGATGGCACAGTATTGAAAGTCTCAGCTCTTGATATCATTGATGTCAACCTTTAAATACCAACATGACAGATCTCTCTTTATCTAATATTGTGGATAATATGAAAATCCTTAATGCAATTGTGTTATGCCTTTTCTAGACTTGAATTCACTATTGACTTGGTTTCTGGTTAGCGTTTCAGCTTTGGTGACAGTAATATTGACTTCTTTTTTTTTTTTTTTTACTCTTTTCTGGTTTCTGATTTATCTCCCTGTGTGACTCTATAACTTTTGTTACTGTGCTGCACACAAGCAGTACAGAGAGATTAGGAAGGATAAAGAATAATGTACTCCAATGGAGAACCTATTTGATAGCTGACCCTCAGATCCACAGACAGCAGTGTGGCTGCTTTGCATTTATATGAAGTCATGAGAGTGTTCCACTGCTCTCTGTGTCTGCTTTGTAGAGTTGGACTAAAACCTACGTGTACTTTCCCAAATCTTTTAACATCTGTAGCTGGAGCATTGGACTTCTCACACAAATAACCATGATGATCATCATTCCCATTTGAAGTGACAGCCAATGACAATAGCAATGATAATGATGATGCGACTTGAAGAAGTCTGGGAGGAAGTCAAGAGGACAAGGGCAGTGGCTACTCCTTGGTGCCACATGATCTCTGTATTTGCAGAGTGGAAGCTGCATACTCTTTGTTAAGTCAGCTTGGTGTAAAATGGGTGTGAGAGTCTGAAAACATATGTCTTATTTGTGATTTTCATGGGTGATTTTCATGGACAGGATATCAAGGGGCAGCTAAGGCTCGAGAGTCCACTTTAGGGACCTAAAGGTTGCATCGTTAGAGATTGTGGATACTTTTCTCCTCCTGGCCTTGTTAGAATGTGGTCTCTTATTGTGTGTGGCAGCAGGAGGACTTTGGAATAGTCAGTTGAGGTTGTTTAGTTTAAGCATGTAACAAGGATACTATTGAGGTCTGCTGTTCACAGCCTTTTGAGAGCAGTCAAAGGGTATCCCTCACAACATCAAAATAAATATTATAAAATATTTACGAGGGACGTTCAAAAAGTTTCCACACTTTTTTTAACTCTGTTCATTAAGAATTTCAAAAACAAATTACACCATTTTTCTACATGGTCACTTTCATTTGCAATGCAATTTTCCCAGCGTCATACCAACTTTTTAATGCCCAATTACTACTCCTCCACTCTTCACAGTTTCCAACAAAAATATAAAAGTGTGGAAACTTTTTGAATGTCCCTTGTATTGTTGAAAATATATTACTACCTGTCTTCTTCTTCTTCTTTTGGCTTCTCCCGTTAGGAGTTGCCACAGTGGATCATCTTCTTCCATATTTTTCTGTCCTCTTCATCTTGTTCTGTTACACCCATCACCTGCATGTCCTCTCTCACCACATCCATAAACCTTCTCTTAGGCCTTCCTCTTTTTCTCTTGCCTGGCAGCTCTATCCTTAGCATCCTTCTCCCAATATACCCCTCATCTCTCCTCTGCACATGTCCAAACCAACGCAATTTCACCTCTCTGACTTTGTCTCCCAACCTTCCAACCTGAGTTGACCCTCTAATGTACTCATTTCTAATCCTATCCGTCCTCATCACACCCAGTGCAAATCTTAGCATCTTTAACTCTTCCACCTCCAGCTCTGCCTCCTGCTTTCTGGTCTCACTACCGTCCTGTAGACCTTCCCTTTCACTCTTGCTGATACTCGTCTGTCACAATTACTCCTGACACTCTTCTCCACCCATTCCACCCTGACTGCACTCTCTTTTTCACCTCTCTTCCACAATCTCCATTACTCTGTACTGTTGATCCCAAGTATTTAAACTCATCCACCTTCGCTAACTCTACTCCCTGCATCCTCACCATTCCACTGACCTTCCTCTCATTTACACACATGTATTCTGTCTTGTTCCTACTGACCTTCATTCCTCTCCTCTCTAGAGCATATCTCCTCCTATCCAGGGTCTCCTCAACCTTCTCCCTACTATCGCTACAGATCACAATGTCATCAGCAAACATCATAGTCCACGGGGACTCCTGTCTAATCTCGCCTGTCAACCTGTCCATCACCATTGCAAATAAGAAAGGGCTCAGAGCCAATCCCTGATGTAATCCCACCTGCACCTTGAATGCATATGTCACTCCCACCTCAGACCTCACCACTGTCACACTTACCTCATATATATCTGAATATTTTTAAAAATGGATTATAAAATATTTCAGGGATAAGTATACCAACACGTATTGTAAAATATGTAAATAATCAGAGTTTTTGTATATTGCAATATGTTTTCCAGAATATAAATATTGAATGATACTAGAAACAATATACTTTAAGATCCATTTTAGAAAATAATTTTGGAGAAGTCTAGTCAAAAAATAGAGACCCTATAAAAAATGGGAAAAGCTATGGAAGAAGAAGATTACAATATATTTTTAAATATACTGTAAATTCCAGTTCTAATGCATTGTGCAATATATATTTCCATCCATCCATCCATTTTCCAACCCGCTGAATCTGATCACAGGGTCACGGGGGTCCGCTGGAGCCAATCCCAGCCAACACAGGGCACAAGGCAGGAAACAATCCTGGGCAGGGTGCCAACCCACCGCAGGACACACACAAACACACCCACACACCAAGCACACACTAGGTCCAATTTAGAATCGCCAATCCACCTAACCAGCATGTCTTTGGACTGTGGGAGGAAACCGGAGCGCCTGGAGGAAACCCACGCAGACACGGGGAGAACATGCAAACTCCACACAGGGAAGACCTGGGAAGCGAACCCAGGTCCCCAGGTCTCCCAACTGCGAGGCAGCAGCACTACTCACTGCGCCACCGTGCCGCCCACGCAATATATATTTACTGTCATATTATATATTGTCATTTTTGTGTATGAGAACATTAGAATGATTGAAAAATTATGAAAAGAACAGGCCATTCAGCCCAACAAGCTTACCCATCCTATTCACCTTTCACCATTCACATATCCAAAATAACTCCAAGTCAATTTACTAATTTCTTTCATAATTTCAACATTTCAATTACCTTATCTCTTAATCTCTGTTTTCTTAAACTGAAAAGGTTATTCTCCTTTAATCTCTCCTCATATCTCTCAGTACTGAGATCATCTTGCGTTCTTTCTTTATGTCAATACTGCAGCATATTTCAAAATTGTGTTAATCTGTAATTTAAAATATTATTCAACAGACATCTATAAGGTGTTTTGTATGTTAAGATCTAATCTAAATAGCACTGTTACACACACAAATTATAGACCTTTTATTAATTGTGCAGAAGTAAGTAATACGGCTGTAAACTAAAGCACAATTATGCTGGTGGGGCTGCCAGCTTAAATTACTTTTAGCGAGTTACAGGGAGCTCAAAATTAATTACAATTATTGAGCACACTGTGTTTAGTTTTTTTCCAGGTAAAAAGATAAGCCATGAACAATCTGTCTTGGGTCTGGACACACAGGATATTTCATGTTTATACACAATATATTTGGAAAGTGTTTATTACAATATACAGTATTAGGCAAATGCATGTTTCCTTATATTAAAAATATACTATATATTTGAAGTACATATATGATACATTATATTGAAAGATATGTCCACATATTTTTGGATATTGCACATGTATTTCATTTTCATAAGGGATGCAGGTTGAATTATACCGATTGCCAAGGATAATGTAGCGTGGGCAGGTAAGTTTAGCGTATTGCATGCCTTCTAGGGTAAACTGATGAAGTGTGAAGATATTGCAAGCAGTCAAACAAAAATCTTAATCAGTCTGAGTAAATCAAACATAAACTTCGGTATTTTTATTGCTAAACAGCTGGTAGAGAAAACTGATCCTGGGAAGATAACAAGCTACTGCTGCTACTTCTTGGAGTCTTATTTTTCTCTTCTTCAGACAACCTCAAAGATTATGCTTACAGTAGCGTTTCTCAACCTTTAAGTATTTGCGTCCTGAGTTTTCATAACAGTTTTAATCGCACCTCCCTAAAGTTTTTTTGAAAGGAGACCACTAATACCAGTTTGTTCTTTTTTAATTAATAATATATCAACATTTATCTAACTCTATATTTATTTTTCTAGTATCTTAATGTAGTTTAAGTTAATTTGTTTTGGTTTCAATAGATGTATTCAATTCCACCCGGGGGGGTAAACGTTAACATTTAACATTATACAAAGTTATTGTCTGTTTTTTACCTGCATTATTATCAATCTTTAATTTAATATTGTTTATTGTATCAGTATGCTGCTGCTGGAGAATGTGAATTTCCCATTGGGATTAATAAAGTATCTATCTATCTATCTATCTATCTATCTATCTATCTATCTATCTATCTATCTATCTATCTATCTATCTATCTATCTATCTATCTATTTTCAATTCTTGTTTTCTTTTTTTCACATCTTCGCGCCCCCTTTTTTGTTACGCCCCACAGTCTGAGAACCGCTGGCTTAGAGTAAGTGGACTGTGCTTGGAATTGAAGTTTGACACTGTCCTTTATTAATTTATAATTTCATTTTAAGACACTATGGAAAATTCACTGGGGACAAGGCAAAACCCAGACTGAATTACTTGGATAAAGAAATTTGTTTTTATCTTTCATACACATATATTTAAGATACAATACAATACAATACAATTTATTCTTATATAGCCCAAAATCACACAAGAAGTTCCGCAATGGGCTTTACAGGCCCTGCCTTTTGACGGCCCCCCAACTTTAACTCTCTAAGAAGATAAGGAAACACTCCCAAAAAAACCCTTGTTGGGAAAAAAAATGGAAGAAACCTTGGGAAAGGCAATTTAAAGAGAGACCCCTTTCCAGGTAGGTTGGGTGTGCAGTGGGTGTCTAAAGAAGGGGGTTAAATACAATACAATACACAGAACACAAGTAATCCTCGATACAGTATAATAGTGAAATAGAAATCTTACAAGATATAATAATCTGTATTAGTGATACCTTCACTGAGAATTACTTCATAGTGAGACGTCGTCTTAACTTAAACTCAGTTCTCTTCTTTGATTTGCGTTTGCTTGCACAATGGCCATGAAACTAGGTTCTACCCCTAGGCCTCATCACATACACATTGTCTCTGTGCCTTAATCGCTTTTGTTTGAGTCTCCCCACAGGATGTCTGGTCATAGTACGGTGTACTTGCACTCACATCTTGCCACGTTGTGCTAACAGAGATCAACAGTCAGCTGCACAGTGTAGTTTGTTTGCTCCTGAGGAAATCCCTGAAAATACAGCAATAGCATACAGACTCTGGAGTATGCACCAAAAATGGAAAGTGAGCCGCATTCCAAGTATAGGGGGGTTGGGCAGTAAAAGCACTGCACTGCTATCCTAAGATTATTATTATTACTGTTATAGCATAACATAATATTCTCAAATCTTTACAATCCAATTATTAGTCACTAGGTAATAATAACCAAGTGGAGGTCCATACAATTGAATATACAAGTAGCATCTAAATGCATGCAGAAGTTTCTTCTGCTGCGGCTGTTTAGGTATGCAGCTGGCTGGAATGCAGCTTTTATCAGAGTGTCTCAGAAGTAGCTGGAGACAAGCCATGTCTTGATCAGTTAATTCTTCAGTGGAGGATGAAGCTGCAGGGCACAAACAACAGAAACAAGCACGTCAGGGCAGAACTTTCTTTCTTTCTTTCTTTCTTTCTTTCTTTCTTTCTTTCTTTCTTTCTTTCTTTCTTTCTTTCTTTCTTCCAATGGTTAGATCATTTTCCCCAAGTATGAAGCTCCTGCACTAACAGACTTCTTTTTTCCCAAATAAGGACATAGCCTTGCCATTTTGTTCACACAGACTGAGTTTACCTTGGATGTGCCAAAACACTCGAGTAAGCACAGACTGGCCATGTGGATACACTTGGAATTCCTTTTAATCATGTTGAGATCACTGCTGAGGTTACAGACTCTGTATTAAAGCAGGCACCCTGCTTTATTTCCCTTTGCTCAGAGTGACTCAAACTGTTTGCAATTCTAGCATGATTCATTTTGTACCATAAGATAACACAGCTCAAATTCTGAGTCTGTTATGAAAGACACAAGGCAAGGGACCGAGGGAACCCTCAAATAATCCCCTCATGTTCATAGAAGACCAATTAGCTTAGCACCAGTGGTGGAGCAAGGCTTTTGAACTGGGAGAGCAAGCTTGTTTGTGCCCATCCCTTTAAGAAATGACCAAACCCTATTTGGAGCTGCTTTCTTCTGTGTTAAGTCTGAATGAGGGTGCTAAGTAAGCATTGTCAGCACTGCTAATTTGAGATGAGCCCCTGAAACCATCATTTACATCACTTACTGTCTCTACTGTATCATTATAGTTTCCATCTGAATCATTCACACTGTCCTATGTTATTTGAGCAGTCACTTTCTTCATCTAATGATACATTTCGCACTGTCTCTTCACATTCCTCTTCTTCCTGCAGTTTGTCATTGTAGCTTATTCCAGGTGGAGTTGTAAGAGGATTTGAATCAAATTAAGTTTTCAAATAGAATCAAAGTTGTGCTTACCCTAGCAGAGTAGCATGTAGGGGGATAACCTTGTGGCAACTGTGTGTGTTTATGCAATCAACTCATGCCCTTTGTAAGATTCAACACTACATTCTGTAATATATATAAGGTTTTATATTAGTACATACCAGATTTCATTTTGTCAAGTTTGAATGGGACCCGGAGCTAATGACCCCCTGGCCTCTGTTGGCTCTTCCACTGTCTGTCACACACATTTTATTTTTCTGTATTAAATATGACCTTTTTTATTTAAAAGATAATTGCAGTTGTAAGCATGAGTTGCAGTTTTCATTAATCATACATGATAAATGATGAAAGAATGAACTCTGTGTGGTGAAAAAGGTTTTGTTTTCTTCATATTTAGGTCTTTGTCATACCCTGTTATCTCACATAGGAAGCTCTATTTCTATGGACTTTGGAACATGGGGTGAGCAGAATCTGAAGAAATACAGTCAGACTCATAAGAGACTGGGCTGATTGATGATTTCAACAAATGGCCCACTCCTTTATTAAGAAAAATTTTAAATGTGCTACATTAGATAGATAGATAGATAGATAGATAGATAGATAGATAGATAGATAGATAGATAGATAGATAGATAGATAGATAGATAGATAGATAGATAGATAGATAGATAGATAGATAGATAGATAGATAGATAGATAGATAGATAGATAGATAGATAGATAGATAGATAGATAGCATTGTTGTCCTCCACTCCCCATTCCCATTTGCCTAAATGTGGATGATTGGCTTCTTCAATCTATGACCCGGGAGCACTTTGAGTATTAGAGCATAGCCTGTTTGCAGCACTTCTGGGTCAAACAAAAGTCTCTGAAATTAGCCCCACAGAACCCAAGAGGGTTGCTCCGTGGGACTATAGGCCCCAGCATGCACTGCGGGTGTATGTGTGGGAATCCTAACCCAGGGGTGTTAGCATCTAGTCTCCCCCAGTCCTTCTGCTGTGTTGGCCACCTCGCCAGGTATGGATCACTGTTCCATCCTGGCCGGAACATGTGTGCCACCCATTATAATAGATGAATGTTTTGTTTTTAAAACATAATACAAAAAAAAAAAAAGGTAAAACAGTGTACCCATAAGCAACAAATAATCCAATAAATAATTCATGTGTTCATGGTGAAGTTCAAGAAACAATGCAGTAAATAAGTTAAAATGCCCGAAGGTAAATTAAAATCAGGATTTCACTTTTTTGCTTAAATCCCCAGATGTAAGACATCTGTTCAGCATCTCTCTCTCTCTCCTCTGCCTTAGCCACCATCCTTCTGCCGATTACCATCCTGCCTCTCTCACCCAGCTTTACCTCCATCCTCTTCTTACTCTTTTCTTCTCTCCTTCAGCCCAGTGTCTTACCGATTCACCCTTCCAGGACATCAGCAACCGCGGGCCCTTCCAAACACTTAGTCACAACTGCATCCTTCAGCACATCTGCTGTGACTCCCCAAGCCACCTTCTCCCATCAAGCTCACACAAAAAATTGCCCCCTGCCTAGGGAGTCCTTTGATCGTCCGCCACTGTCCCATAACTATTCTGAAGGGAACTGATCTGCCCCAAGAGCTATGATCACTCGTTCCTCTATGGGGCCCCTGACCGTACTCCTCCATACGGGCTGACCAAGTAATGCCTTCACCTCCTCATTTGAGCTTTCTCTATTTGCCTTTGCGTTCTTTCAATTGTGTATGTTCTTTTGCTTCCCACTCTCTAGTCAGTACCCCCTAAACCTCCATAGGTGCAGTAATTCTAACACAGACTGCATGAAGCCAATGAATCAATCAAGACAGACCACACTCTCATGTGCGGATGCACCCTGTCTTGATCACTCCACCAACTCTATGCAACCTCGCGAGCCCACAAACCCAGGTAGTTCAAGCTGGCCACTTATTTATTAATCTGAATGACCACTTGCTTCTTAGCCGCGGACCCATTATACCACAGCCACCTGATATTGTTGGTTGGAGACCGCCCCAGTTCTATTTAAGAACCCAGCAGACCACAAGATGGTTGCTGCAAGATGGCCACTTTTACCTTTTGCCTCCCATTTGGATTTTTTGCAAGTGCTGGTTTTTGAATTTTTGGATTGTTTGAAGCATTTGATTTTGAACATTTAAGACTGGCTTTACTTTTTAAAGTTTACTCTTTAAGCATATTGTTTTGATGCTTTCCTTTTTGCTTGTTTCTTAATATTTTTTAAATATATTTTTATATGGAACCAGGCCACCTCATTTATTATATTTCACAGAACCTCATTTAGTTGTATAAGTTAATTGAATAAGGAAATTAAATCAGAAGACACTCATTGTCTAGTGGCCAGCTGTGTCCCTGAGTCAGGTCACCACCTTTCATAATTTTCCATCAGAGAAGATGACATGGTTTTTTGGTTCAATGAGTAAAACAGAAGAGTCCCACTGGCCATATCTCAGTTCAGCTATTGACTTGGGGTGTGACACCATAACCAGGCCACTTCACCACTTTATGACTGTGATACAAAATATTATAGTCATATGCCGCAGTGTGTGAAGTACTTGAAACATAATCACTCCTACAGCTCCTGACTCCCACAGTGTTCTTGCATAAAACAATCTCACCTCTTAATTTATTTCAGAAATTTAAACAAAGTCATCTGATCAAGTAAATACAGGGAGCTAAAACAGAGGGTTTTCATCTATCTATCTATCTATCTATCTATCTATCTATCTATCTATCTATCTATCTATCTATCTATCTATCTATCTATCTATCTATCTATCTATCTATCTATCTATCTATCTATCTATCTATCTATCTATCTATCTATCTATCTATCTAGAAACTAGAAGAATACTTTGTAAAACTGGAATGCAGGAAGTAATGAGAATATCAGAACACAAAAGTACAGTCCAGAGGGTTTCATCTCTATACGATATTATAAAGGCCTCTCCTTTTAATGTCTTGGAAGGGGCAGCAGCAGTGGGAACTGGGGACTCTATAGTAGGAATGCTAAGCTAAGGAAGCCATTACCAACATGCCAGCAACCTGAGTCATTTCCCGGATATCCTGAGTTCATTGGGCTCCTCTGAATGGCATAGTCCATGGCTGCTTGTTGTCTTATTTTAATTTCTTTTTTGTCTTTTATTCTTTTTTTCTTCATTATGTAAAGCACTTTGAGCTACTTTTTGTATGAAAATGTGCTATATAAATAAATGTTGTTGTTGTTGTTGTTGATTTACTGTTCAGTAAACAAAGCAGAATGAATATGCCAGATGGGCTTGAGTACTTCTCTCGGCACTCTCTTTGCCCCAGAACACTTGTTGATCATTAGATAAGAATGTAGGAGCACTAACAAAGTCACTTGCAATTTTAGAGTAATCTTTTAATTATTTGCATGCCATCCAAAATTGCAAGAACCCAGTGCTGGCATCAGTTGATGCAAGGCAGGTGGACTTCATGGTTTAGTGCACTCTGAAAAAAAATTACTCCACAATATACACTTACTGAGAAAATTATTAGTAACACCACTACTTATCCATGCAAGTATCTAATCAGCCAAACATGTAGCAGCATCCCAATGCATACAATCATACAGATAATGGTCAGAAGCTGCAGTTAATGTTCACATCAAACAACAGAGTGGGAAATAAATGTGATCTCAATGATTTCGACCGTGGCACAATTGTTGGCACCAGACCAGCTGGTTTGAGTATTTCTGTAACTCCTGAGATTTTCACAAACAACAATCTCTAGAATTTACCATTGGGATGTTAGAGGAAAATGCCTAGACGAACTGACAGAAAGGCTACTGTAAGTTAGATAACCACACTCTACACCCATGGTGAGCAGAAAAGCATCTCAGAGAATGCACAACACTGAGGCTACAACAGCAAAGAAAGATATTGGGTCTAACTACTGTCAGCTGAGAACAGAAAACTGAGACTGCAGTGGGCATAGGCTCAATAAAAAACTGAACAGTTGAAGACTGGGGAAATGTACCTGGGCTTAATGAATCTTGATTTCTGCTGTGGTGCACATATGGCAGGGTCAGAACTTGGTAGCAACAGCCAGAGACAATACAATTCTTCAGACTTTTTGCCAAGCATTAATCACTGTCTTTCCTAAGAAAAATAAGGACTTATTAAAATGTACATCACCAATTTCACTTCTGAATAATGATGTTAATAAACTCTCCAAAGTTCTAGCCAAAAGGATTGAGAAAGTGCTTCTTTCGGTAATATCACAAGACCAAACTAAGACTTTTTTAAAGGTAGACACTTAGCTTCCAATCTTTTGTGCCTGTTTAATGTAATATATTCATCCATAAAGTCTAACACTCCAGAGATCGTATTATCTTTGGATGCAGAAAAAGTATCAGAAATGGTTGAATAGGATTACCTATTCACCACATTGCATAAATTTGGGTTTGGCCAGAACATGCTGTATGTGTGGATCAAACTACTGTATACTAGTCCAGAAGCTTCAGTTTGTATTGACATTATTTCAGAAAACTTCAAACTAGAATGCTTTACTAGACAAGGATGTACCCTGACACCACTGCTATTTGCAATCGCTATTGAGCCAATGGCAGTTCACTTTTGAAATGCATCTGAGATAAAGGGGGTTATCAGAGAATAACACTAAATGCAGATGATAGGTACTGTATATATTAGACCCATAAAATTCTGTTCCTGCAGCCCTAACAGCACTAGCAGAATTTCTGAAGATATCTGGACTCAAAATTTATTTGGATAAAAGTGCACTTTTCCCAGTGAATTCTCTAGCACAAAACATTACATTTTATCATCACAGATCAGTTTAAATACCTAGGGGTAAATATCACAAGCAAATATAAAGCTCTTTTCCAACAAAATTTTGCCATGTGCATGGAAAAACTTAAACAAGACGTGCATACGAGAGATAGTCTACGCTCAATCTTACTTTTGCAGGGAGAATTAACATTGTCAAGATGAATATCCTTCCTAAGCTTCTGTTTCTATTTCAAAACATCCCCATATACATTAACAAATCATTTTTTTAAGAAATTAGATTCAATCATAACCTTGTTTATTTAGAATTCAAAACATCCACGCATCCAAAGGGTGATCCTACAATGACCTAGAAGGTTGCATGGCTCTACCTAACTTTCAATTTTATAAATTAAGGTTATAAAAGCTATAAAAACTTACACATTGACACAAATAGGTGAACATACACAATCTTGGTCTGTAATAGAAATAAAATCCTGGAGTACTTTTTTATATTTCTTGCTTTGTATCCCAGTAAATACAAGTTATTCATCAATATACTAACAATCCAATTGCCCTTTATTCATTCATTAGAATATGGAACCAATGTAGGAAGCACTTAGTGAAACTTTTATCTGTGGCACCTCTACATGATAACTACCTTTTTCCACCCTCTCAAACTTCCACAGTTTTTAATGTTTAGAAAACATACTGGATTAAATAATTTAGAGATTTGTATATAGATAATGTCTTTGCATCCTACAAACAATTACACTCCAAATTTAGCTTCCCATCAACAATTTTTTCACAATTTCCAAATTAGAAACTTTGCTGAATTAAATCTGTCCAGTTTTCCACACCTCCCACCTATTTCTATTCCAGAAAAAATATTGATCAGTATTGAAAACTCAGACAGGATTTCCATAATGTTTTAAAACATTTTTTACTCCCTTCCTTTCAAAGATCCCAGAGTACAGTGGGAAAACAAATTCTTACTCAATATTTCAGAAAAGGAATGGAAGGTAGCCTTGCACAGAATTCACTCTAGCTCCATATGTGCAAAGCATACAATTATTCAACTTAAAATCTTTTATTGAGCACATCTATCTCGTTTAAAATTGTCCAAAATGTTTCCAGGGCAAGATCCAACATGTGAACGTTGCAATCAAGCTCCAGCCTCACTAAACCACATGTTTTGGATGTGTACCAAATTAACATAATTTTGGGCCATAATCTTTAAATGCCTATCAGACAGACTTGTTGTAATTGCCTTTACTTCACTATTGACACGTAGAGTTATCTTGCTCAACTGGAAGTATCCTAGCCCACTTCTTTTAAATCAGTGGGTAACTGATGTTCTGTACTATTTGAAATTGAAAAAAAAAAATCAAATTCTCACTTAGAGGATCTGTTCAAAACGTTTTTAAAATCTGGTAAGATCTAATCAATTACATTTTAGAATAAGCATTTATATTGGGGAAAACTCTTTTACTCTTTTTGTTGGTGTTTCTATCTTGTTCTTGGGTGGGGGTTGAATTAAATTTAGTTTGTCAAAGTTTGACTTTATTGTACGGAATGACACATGCTTTTAAAAAAATTAAAAAAAGAACTTGGTACCAACAGCATGAATCCATGCCCCCAAACTGCCTTGTGTCAACAGTCTAGGCTGGTGGTGTAATGGTGTGGGGAATGATTTCTTGCCATATGTTAAGTCCATTAATACCTCACTTGAATACCACAGCCCTTTTCAATGTTGTTGCTGAACATGATCATCCTTTCATGGCCACAATTGACCCATCTTTTAATGGTTACTTTCAGCAGTATAATGGCCCATGTCACAAAGCAATGTGGTCTGAAAATGGTTCAGTGTTCTTCAGTAGCTTTCCCCGTCATTGGATCTGAATCCAATAGAACATCTTTGGGCTGTGGAAGAATGGGACATTTGCAATTCATATCTCCCAACACATTTGTTTCTGTTATTTGATTCCCTATCGTTCCATTCCCTGCTATCCTGCCTCCAACTGGTTCTACCAATATTTCCCAGTTCACTGGAAGTAGCATCTTTCCCATACATCACATATGCTTTCCAGGGCCTAATCCCGCTTAGTACTGGTCCAGTTGTCGCCACCAATATTTACAACCGCAAGTTCATATCTCATATCTGGAGTAGTGGAATTCACTCTCCCCATCCTTCAGTGCACACTTGACCTTCAGCCTATAATATATTGGTGGTTTCTAGCTTATTCAGATACATAAAATAACAGGCCTAAGCCTTTCCAGTTTAATTCTTACAGTGCTTGTGTTTAATCAAATATGATACTTATTTCTTTTATGTGCTCATGATTCGTTTTGAATACATATTAATCAACAGTAAGATAAATATATTCCTCTATAGTACAAAATAGAGGAATTGGCCACAAACTAGAGAGAGAGGATGGGAGCATGAGCTGATAGCTTGTTGCTGCACCCACCACACAACAAACCACCTAGATTGAGACAAGAGTGCTGTGGGTGACACCTCAGCACCACACTGGAACACCAAGAGTTTTTTTTTTCCGTTGGCTGGAGTGCCAATCCTGCCACCAACCCTCAAGTATTCCCTGTATGTTGGAGGACCTGCTTGCAGGGCTGGATGCAGATTAATGTCACACTCAGGACGAAGCAATTGCAGGTTAAGGACTTTGTTCAAGGGCCCAATGGAGTAGAGTCACTTCTGGTGTTTACTGGATTCAAACTGGCAACCTTCCGATTCCCAGCGCAAATCCCTAGCCTCAGAGCCACAAACTAGCAATGAGTAAAAAAGTATAGAGATCACAGAGTTCCTATCTTGCAGCACACATTGGCCATGAATGCATATCAGCCACATAGTGCTACGCTATCAGCCGCACAGGAATCAGTTTTATATATCTGGTGGCAGCACTTATTGCAGTCAGCTCATGTACCCTTCAAATGAAAATACTGTAAGTTTTTTATTTGAATGCATACACTATTGAAATCTGTCTCGCCAATGGTCTTACAGTAGCCATGCGTGAAAGTTCTGCACATTGCTGCTACAGTTCTGTGATGTCATGTTGGCCTTACAAAGCATCATTGAATAACACAAAAAAAATGTTCATTTAAGCTGCTACATAGCGCATTTTCAGGAAAATATTTGGTGAACAAGGTCACCCTACAAAACAGCATCCATCCTTGCAGCGGAAAACACTTTGGTAAATTTCACTGATCAACATACAGGAGACAGAGCTGGAGGTGGTAGAGTTAAAGATGCTAAGATTTGCACTGGGTGTGACAAGGATGGATAGGATTAGAAATGAGTACATTCGAGGGTCAGCTGAAGGTGGACTGTTGGGAGACAAAGTCAGAGAGGCAAGATTGCGTTGGTTTGAACATGTGCAGAGGAGAGATGCTGAGTATATTTGGAAAATGATGCAAAGAATAGAGCTGCCAGGCAAGAGGAAAAGAGGAAGGCCTAAGAGAAGGTTTATGGATGTGGTGAGAGACGACATGCAGGTGATGGGTGTAACAGAAAAAAATGTAGAGGACAGGAAGATATGGAACAAGATGATCCGCTGTGGCAACCCCTAACAGGAGCAGCCAATAGAAGAAGAAGAAGAAGAAGAAGAAGAACACTAGTGGTTAATTTACAAATGAGTTTACATATTGCTTCAATTAGAAATGATTTTGGGAAATGGCCATTATCAAACAATCTTAAAATTCAGGCTAATGAAATCCTTAGTGTTATGATGTGTTTGAGAAATTCATATTGGTGTCAGTGAATGTGCCCTTCAATTGACATGTCCGCAGTTAGTGAGTCAGCAATGTAATAAATACTTGAAAGTTTTAATATCTATTTTTAAAAATTCTTTAATACCTGAAAAAATCACAAAGGACTGAACTTTGGTTTATTTTTTTATGAATGTTGTATATAAAAGAATGACCTGCTTAACATTTGTGGGAATTCAGATCAACAGAAGCCAGCTTTCAGTAAATACATAAGAAATTCAACAAACAAGAGGAGACCATTCAGTCCATCAATTCTGTTTGTTTAGCTAACAGGTAAGCATCCAGATACTTCTTAAAGGTTGTCAAGGTTTCTTCTTCAACAAAATGTCTTGATAGTTTTTTTTCCAGAGTCCAACAACTCTTTGCATGAAGAACTTCATCCTGGCTTCAGTCCTAAATGCTCTTCACCTTAATTTCTACTGATGTCCTTGAGTATGTGATTCACCCTTAAGCTGAAATAATTCTCCAGGATCTACTTTATTGATGCCTTTCAGGATTTTGAAGACCTATATTAGGTCCCCAAGTAGTCTCCTCTGCTTGAAGTTAAACAGGTTAAATTCTCTGAGTCTGTCTGAAAACAACGCATCCTGATGTTCCAGTATGTGCCTGGTTGCTTTTCTCTGCACAGTTTCAACTGCTGCAATGTCTTTTTTACAGTGTGGTGACCAGAATTGTGTACAGTATTCCAGAGGTGGTCTCACTATTGCATTATATAATCTGACCATAACTTCCCTTGACTTAAATGTAGCTGCTTTTACTATATAACCTAATATTTTATTTGCTTCTGTATACAGCTTATGATGAAAATGTGGCAACATAAACCCCTAAATCCTTTTCAGAGGTTATTTCCTATAGGACAGTGTCTCTCATCCTATATTTATAATTGATGTTCCTTTTGCCCAAGTTTGGCACTTCATACTATTTTACATTAACTGCATTTTCCAATTGTTTGCCTAGATTTTTCTTCTCGAAATTTGTCCAAGTTTTTCTTGAATTATTTTTGCTGCTTCCTCTGTGTCTGCCATTGCTCCAGTTTCAGCATTATCTGTTTATTTCAAAAGTTTACAAACTCCCCTGGAATATGCATCTTTAATATAAATCTGAAAAAGTAATGGTCCAGTCCAAGTAGGAGCTTTTTCTTATTATCTGTAGTCTTTGACTCCTGCTGGTTAACCAACTTGAGATCCTGCTTTGCAGGTTACAGTACAATAATATTAGAAGACAATCAACGTATATTCAAAGTTGAGGAGAGGGTAGGGTGGAATTATTATTTACTGTCTGTTTAAGTAAGAGGATGTATCAAAGCATTTCTTTATTTTATTATTGAGGAGTATTTATTTTTTAATACCTTGCCTCATGACAAACTAATAATCAAACTGCATGTACACTTGTGTTGGTATGTGAATAAGTCAATGTTTGAGTGTGCACAAATTATTCAGTGCACTTTCAGTTTCTTCAAACTAGTGATGAGTGAAATAATTTGTACAAAATTAAAACTGTATTTTTCTTTACAAAAACATTAGATAAGCAAATTGTGTTTCTCTTCCAGCAAATTTTGTACCATTGATACAAGAAGAAAATAATTTAGTTTTTTCTGGCAGTGCTTCTATGCATTCATTTCGCAGACATCTACCTGTTATTTAGTATTTAAGTACTAGGGTGTTGTACCGTGTTAGCCATTATGAATGTAGAGAAAAGCCAAGCAAAATGACACCTTTTATTGGCTAACTAGAAAGATTACAATATGCAAGCTTTCGAGGCAACTCAGGCCCCTTCTTCAGGCAAGATGTAATGTAAATAAAGGATTACATCTTGCCTGAAGAAGGGGCCTGAGTTGCCTCGAAAGCTTGCATATTGTAATCTTTCTAGTTAGCCAATAAAAGGTGTCATTTTGCTTGGCTTTTCTCTTAGTATTTAAGGAAAGATTTGTATAGAAAATAAAAATCCCCAACTCAATTCCTCTCATGTGTAAAGATTTTGTTGAACTGCCAGATGTGTTTTGGTAGTACAATCCCCATTTTGTCAATTAGGATGACAATCTTGGGGATCACAGTTCTATAGGGAACAGAAAAGAAACTTGAAGCTTCACCACATTTGGAGGATGCATATCTTTCAACTCTCCTGTAGGCCTCAAGAAATAGGAACGCGTGCTTGCTAGGTGATATGGGGCAGCTTCCTGCATAGTGAGATTTTCCTGTGGATAAAGAAAAGTAATATGCACACTGGTGCATTTCGGTGTGTCTTCATTTGGAAAATGTACTTTATGACACAATTGCTTTGCACCTCCATGGTGATATGAATGAGATGCATAAATAGAACTGATATGATCGGTGCGCTATAGGTTACACACATTATGCAGCTGCAGGAAAGGACGCAAATAAGCCTGGAAGTGTGAACAAGGCATTAGGGAGTCTTAACCTTTGTTTTTAAGGACCCATTAAACCTTCAAATAACACTTCATAGTGAGGTTCAAATTTCACAAGAGTGAAATCGCCTGTAAAAATACATTTTAGTGTTAGTTTTCTTTAGGTTTGTGTCAGTTAAAACCGTTTGGCTCATCACTACTCCTCACCCATTTTCTTCTCCACAATTTAACCAACTGTGCCAACTGTCTGTGCTATCAGCTGTGGCCAGTAGCAGGCAGTATACTGGGTGAATATTTGCACTAATACTTCATATGTATTTGGACTTGCAGGTTTCTTGGAGAAGCACGGTTGCCCCTCAGGGAGGTCCTTTCTTCCTCCAGTCTAGCTGCTAGTTTCAATGCTCCTTTACTGGACAGCAAGAAGCAGAGCACAGGGGTAAGTGAATGAGCCATCTCACTCTGCCTGAGTATTTAATGTGAGAATAAAGACAACAATGGAGTTAGCCTGGATCACACTGCCTGGTGCCCTTTATGAGCACGCCATCTTAGTAAAGGATGAAACAACAGCTCACTGAGGTCAACTTTACTTTTGAAGTGTCCACACAAGGAGCACATGAGACCTTGATGAAGGAGACTGCAACTTTTCAAAACGCTTCTTAGCATATAGTAGTGGAATGAGCCTGTGGCTAAAAGTGCTTTCTTGTACGGCGCCACTGTGTTGTCGGACAAGTCCAGTTTATTGTTTATGTGAACCCCCAGGTACTTGTACCTCTTCACCACTTCCACATCCTCTCCCTGGATGGTGACTAGTCTCAGATACTCTTTGGCATCCCAGATGTCCACAACAGGCTCTCTTGTTTTGCTGATGTTGAATTGTAGGTAGTTCTCCCTGTACCACAAAACAAAGTCCTCCATAAGCCTCCTGTACTCTGACTTGTCTCCATCATTAATGCAGCCTATGACAGAGGAGTCATCTGAGAATTTTTGTTGATGGCAACTCCTGGTATTGCACGGGTAGTCTGTTGTGAAGAGGGTAAACAGGAAGGGAGGCAGGACAGTTCCATGAGGTGCTCCAGTATTACACACCACCATCTCTGGCACACAGTCCCAGAGCCTCAGCTGCTGACTGTTGGTCAGGTAGTCCATGATCCTTGAGATTACAGGTATATCAAGATGTACTGTCTTGAGCTTTTTCCCCAGTCGATGAGGCAGAATGATGTTAAAGGCACTGGAGTAATCAAAGAACATTATCCTGACTGTGGTGTTGGCTTTCTCCAAGTAGAAGTAGGTTCTGTGGAGCATGTAGATTAGAGCAGCCTCCACAGCTATATGTGTCTGATAGACAAACTGCAGAGGATTCAGATGTTCTTAAAGAAGGGGTTGTAGCTGTTTTACGACTAGTCTCTTAAGGGTCTTCATGATGTATGAAGCGCAAGCAACTGGTCTTAAGTCCTTGGGATCACCGGAGTACACTTTCCTTGGTTCTGGGACCACACAGGATATTTTCCATAGCTGGGAATCCTTCTGCAAACTCAGGGAAAGAAAGAATGGAGAAAGATATAAATAATGATAACAAAGAAAGTGGTAAGTGAAAGGATCTGTAGCCAAACTCAGAATTTCCCTAAAAAACATTCAGAATAAACGTCACTTTTTGCTTCTAGTTAAATTTGTGCCATTGACGTATTAAGAATGGTGTTTCGTTCGGCAGCAGCAACTTTCCATGCACTGGGCTTCCTGTGTAAGTGATATGTACACATATGATGTGTCTTCATATGAAAAATATGCAGCACAACATATTTTGTCTTAAAAAAATATTTCACTCCTCTGGGACAATATAAAGAAGAGGCAAAAATAAAATATATTTTACCAGTGTTGTACAGATTGCCTGCTTTAAACAGCTACAGAAAAGTATGAATGATGATCTAGAAAGCAGAACCCTTTGTTTTACATCCAAAAAAAACCTTTCAATGCCCAAAATAGCATTTAGTGAGTGTCAAATTTTGGAATTGTGAAATAAATTTTAGCATCAGTTTCGCAAAAGTGTATGCTTATTGAAAATTATCTGGTTCTCTCATCACTAGTAAGAAATCAAATAGCAATAATTTGAATTAGATGCACCCAAACAGGTGCAAATGATAAGAACATCTTTAGAGAATAACTTGGAGGGTTCGAGCCTTAAATAAACATCAAGAAAAACTGTAGTGCAATTTGGTCTTAGAAATTCAGGTGTGTGGCTACACCATGCCAAGATCAAAATAGCTCTTTGAGGCCATTAGAAGAAAGAGCATTGATGCTAAAAAATCTTGCAGTTCCAAGCAATTCATTTTCAATCATTCAACTGTCATCTACAAATGGTGAAAATTTCAAAAAACTGCCAATCTATACACGTTTAGTCCAATGAAATTCAGCCTCAAACTAAGAGAAAGGTAATATGGGAAGTCTCCAAGAACCTTAGGAGACACAAGTGTTACCCCAGTCAAGTTGAAAGTGTCACGAAACACATACATATTTTGTACATACTACACAGTATATACATTGTGACACATTGCTACTCAACTCCCAGCCTAGAAGTATTCCCAGACATACAACAGAGTTCAATCAAAACAAAAGTTAGGTAGATAAAGACTCCAGAGAGTGTATAACAGAAAGATGGGGTAATATGCAATAAAATAACATAGACCATGCTCCTCAGTAAAAATACAATCATCTTCTTTCCTCTTTGCTTTACTTCATACATCTGGTCACTCCTGCTTCCTCCTGGCCAGGTGAGCCCCTATCTTCTTTTTTCTCCTAAACTCAAGTTCACCCAACTGACCGTTTCAGAGATTCTTTTAAAAGTTGACCCTGGAAGAATTCTGGGGCATTAGACATCCAGCTGAGAAGTTCTTACAAATTGCTCAACACCCTGCCTGCGAGAAGAATGCAAATGGCCCGTTAAAGGGCCAGGCGCCCATAAAATATGACCCTTGGATATGATGTCTTGGTAATGGTCCAGACCAACTCCTGTATGAGTTTTTGGAATTTATTCTGAGATGTGGATGATGCCAACTCTCAGCAAGCCCATGTACTCTGTTTCATTTCTCTTCTGTCCTTCACAACCTTTACAAGTATTTAAGTGCTACTGTACTTCATATATGGTAATGTTTTGCATATTTTTCCTCAGCATGTGCAGTTTCTACAGGACTAGCAATATATATATATATATATAATTAATATTAATTAATAAATTAGACTTTTTAATGAATTACAATTAATAATCAGTCTCGATCAGTTAACCTTTACTAATATAGTCTCCTACCCAAAGATGGCACCATCACAAGGCACCTTTCAAAGAACATGAGACTCCAGTTGGATTCATGATCATATTATTCATCTTCCTAGAATGATGTGCTACTAAAGCAGCTCTTGGTTGTAGGCACATAAATTATATGCTAAGGTCATCTTCTGGTGGTAAATTCTGGAATAATTTTGCTCTGTTTGTGACCCCCACGCCAGGCTACTATCCTTCTTCAGATCTCCTACATCCCCCCACCTGGAGCAGCACCAGTGTTTTCCCCTCCTGCTCCGCCTGAAGCTCAACATGGCCCTATTGAACTCGACTCTGTTACTGGTAAGGGCTGCTGTGAACTTCGGTTTCAAATGCTATAACTTCTGCATCTTGGCCATGGCCTTACTTGCCCTTTCCTTATTCTTTACAGTGACATTGCAATATGTGGCCACTCTTACATCCTCCTTCCCATTGATTGTAAAGATGATGATCATAATAAATCTAAAGTATTTGTGTAGTCAGTTAAGCCAACATGTATCAAAAAATAATTTAGCCAATCTTTAGTTAATACTGTTCCTAAAATCAACCTCCTTGAATGATTTTACATTTTGTTGTACAACATTAAACCACAATGGATTTAATTTAGCTTATTTGATTAACAGAAAAACACTCTTTACTTTCAAAGTGAAAACCGATCTGTGAAAAGTGGTCTTAATTAATTACAAATATAAATGTAATGGTTTATTTATTTATTGTAATGGTTTTGTCTGCTTTTATAAGCATGGGAAAGAAACAAGAAGTGTGTGAGAGAGGAAACATGAGTTGCCATGAGCTTTGAAAGGGTCTAAATGTGGAGGACGTGACGTCTCCACTGACCTTACTGTCACCCATTTCCTCCAGCTGTGTAACATCTGGAAACAATAATGCAAAATTATGTAAGAAGAAAACCATTGGTTCTCTGCACCCTATGTTTTAATTAACTTAATTTATATGTCGCCATTTAATTTATTTAATTAGATAGATAGATAGATAGATAGATAGATAGATAGATAGATAGATAGATAGATAGATAGATAGATAGATAGATAGATAGATAGATAGATAGATAGATAGATAGATAGATAGATAGATAGATAGATAGATAGATAGATAGATAGATAGATACTTTACTTTAGTAAGTGATTTACAAATCAGGAGTTAAATGACAGTTTAAGTAGCAGTCACATAATGAGTAGGCAGTGAGGATTAAACCAGTAGCCACGTTTGTTACACTCCAATACCTTTGCCACTGGGTCATTGTCTCAGTTTACTATTTATTGTGTACATTAAATTTGTATGCATGCACTTTACCAAACATCACTCCAAGTGAGCCTTGCTGCTCATTAGAACAAACAGCAAACAAAAAGGAAAAGCTTAATGCCCTAATCTGTGCTCTAGCACTGAATTATAGTGCCCTCCTCTGTCCTTAGCTTACATAACAATCTCCTGTCATTGGGCCCTCCTACAGAGTGACTGGCATTTTTTTTCTATTAAAATTTTTCAACAGTACCCAAAAAAGTTCAGGTTTGCAAGAGGCAGCATGGGCATTATGAGAAATATTAAACACCCCACATACAAATATATCATTTTTTGATTCTGGATCTTTCTGCTGGCAAATTTTATAATTCATCTATCCATTTACTGAAGAGTGGCACTGTGACACAATGGTAGCACTGCAGCCTCACAGCAAGGAGACCGAGGTCCATGTTCCAGGTCCTCTCTGCATGGAGTTTGCATGTTCTCCCTGTGTCTATGTGGGTTTCCTCCCACAGTCCAAAGACATGCAAGCTTGGTGGAATGGTGATGCTAAATTGGCCTGTGTGCTTGTTCAATCTGCAATGAACTTGTGCCCAGTCCAGAGTTTGCTCCTAACTTATGCCAGGGTCCAGAGTTTGTTCCTGCCCTATGCTATCTGGGATAGGCTCTAGCACCCCCCACAACCCTGGTCTGGATTAAGCAGGTTAGAAAATAATCTCACTTAATCTAATTTCATGGTGACAGGGAGCCATTGTGCCCTAACAACTCCAAGCACAAAGAAAGATTTTACCCTGGACAGGATGTCAGTCCCTTGCAGGACACAATCATACCTACTCATTTATCCCATCCCTCTAATGTCCAAGAGGAAAAACTCAGGAAATGATAAATATATTTTTCTAAATAGAGTGAAACTATAAATGAAGACCTTCATTTGGTACCTTCTAGTGAGCCATAATAGAACTTGCAATTGTACTCAGTGTGGCAGTCTGCTGGGGGCTTATGCCCAGCTGGGATGCCAGGAAGGACCGGGAGAGGGATTATACCTCCCCTGGGCCACGAGAGTGCAGCTGCCCTGGTCTGTATGGGGGCCACGGGAACCAAGCATTGAAGCTCAACCCTACTGGGGCCCTTGGCCACCACATGGGGGTGCCCGGAGGATTGAGGAGCCCTGAATGGCAGCATTTCTGCCACACCCGGAAGTGCTGCCAGAAGGAATACCAGGGACACCCAGAGTGCTTCTGGTGCTCATGAGTACTTCTGCCACACCAGATATCACATTTTCATACTTCAGATGAAATTCAGTCTTTGTGATTTAAAAAACATGAAGATATGAGCATCTCCTTGTACTCCTCCCTTTTGACACTGTGTCCTTAACTTATGCCACCTGGATAGATACAGCCGGTGAAGAAGAAACTGAAGACCAAGCTGAGAGCATAGAAGAGGCAGAGCCAGCAGAGGAAACACCACCACAAGAGCCGACAGCCCCTCTGCCTAAGAAAACTCCTGCAAATGGCGTGCAGGGGATCAAGAAGAGGAGAAAAACCCAAAAGCAGCCCCTCTCCAACAAGCCCCAGGACTTCCAGGTGGGTCTGCTGGCATGCTAGGTTTTCTATAGGGAGTGCTGCCTGCAGCTTAGTTTGGAATGGATATATAACACATAGAAAGTAAAAATGTTAAGTCTGAATACACAATGGGTGGTCTGAAAATCAAAAGTTCACCTTATGAGAAGGTGTTTGGAGTCATAGTGGACTCGACTTTATCAACTTCCAGGCAGCGTTCAGAAGCCATTAAGAAGGAAAACAGAATGTCAGGTTATATAGCACGATTTGTGGTGTACAAGTCCAAGGAGGTTCTGCTCAACCTTTATAATGCACTGATGAGGCCTCATCTGGAGTACTGTGTGTAGTTTTGGTCTCCAGGCTACAAAAAGGACATAGCAGGGCTGGAAAAGGTCCAGAGAAGAGCGACTAGGCTGATTCCAGGGCTACAGGGGATGAGTTATGAGGAAAGATTAAAAGAGTTGAGCATTTTCATTTTAATCCAAAAAAGATTAAGAGAAGACAAGATTGAAGTGTTTAAAATTATGAATGGAATTAGTACAGTGGATTGAGACTATTACTGTAAAATGAATTTATTAAAAACATGGGTAAAAAACAAGGGTAAATTTTGCCCAACGTTTTTCTTTATGCAGAAAATCATAGACACATGGAAAAGGTTAACAATTAGTGTGGTAGACAGTAGGACTTTGGCGGCTTTCAAAACTTGACTTGATGTTATTTTGGAAGAATTAAGTAGTTGGGCAGAATGGCCTGTTCTAGCCTGGATTGTTCTAATGTTTGAAAGTTGTATAAGTGGCTACACCAATTGATGGACAAAAGATGAGGATTTGCCTTACTATAAGTGGTCAGAAATTTAGGAAATATTGAAATTCAGCATTAGCCATGTTTAATCTTTTATAAGAAGGCATTAAATACTACACCATTAACCCTTTCTAATATCCCAGCACCGTTCCACACAGAGAAGGAACCCACACAATGTGCCAGTCTATCATCAACAGACACTCATTCACCCTAGGAGAGTTTAGAGTCACAAGTCAACCCAATCTTCAAAAATTTGAGATGTGGGTGGAAATTAGGGGACCTGGAAAAAATACATATGGCATGAAGAAAATGCTCAGTCTCCCCACAGACAGTGACAGAAATCGCGAGCAAGTCATTGGAGCCATGATGCCGCATTTCTAAATCACATCGCCATTGTGCTATCCAAGAAACAAAATCACAGGTCATGTAACGGAGCGCTGTTACTACTTTCTTTAGAAAGCAATAAGGAACCTTACATTACATAAATGTCACATACTGATTTAAACAGTGTCTTACAAAGTGCCTTACGAGGAAATTAACAATACAAGAGCAGTATGATATACTGGCCATCCATCAATGTAATAATATAGCTCTATCACAAGGTTCTTTACCAGCTCTTTATTGGTTCATCCTTTTTACTTTTATCATTTTTCATTTTTACACATTATTTTGCATAGCAACAAAGTAGTTTGCAAAGTAATTAAAGATATAATTCTGCATGCAGGCTATCCTTCATTATATACAATCCCTAACTTCAGTGATGTGCAAAAGCTCTTCATGAATGCCATTCAGTACATTATGTAATTTTAAATATATGTATTTCATGCACTTTTTAATACAGCTTTTACATCATTGCAAGGTGACACAGTGGTTAGGGGTGCAATCTTAAATATTATGAGAAAATGTGATGTATTTTTTTCTTCATTTGATATAGCTGATTTAAAGTTAGAAAATAATTAGAAACTCAAGTTAACATGCATCTTACCCTTTTTGTAAAGTGCCTTATAATATTTTCAACAACACCACTACAAAGTGCTTTCCAAAATGCCATTTTTTCCAGTCAGAAATTTCTCTACAAGAAATTAAAATGAGAACGCTACATATTTATTGCTCTTTTTTATATAATCCCATAAAGTATATTGGACAACACTACGACAAAGTGCTTTCCAAAGCATTTTAACATTACCACCTTTTTTCTTTATTTTACATAATTCCTTTTAAGTCATAAATTCTTCTACAGTTAAAACCTAAACAATCTGACACAAGTGTCGCTGTTTTTCATACAATGTCTCACTACAGCAAGCACAAATTGCAAACTCAGAAAGTTATTTACAGAGAAGATAGATATAGTCGGACTCACCTCGATGCACAGCTTGGACTCTGGAACCAATCTCCTTGAGAGGGGCTGGACTCTCTACCACCCTGGAGTTGCCCCCAGTGAGAGGTGCCGAGCGGGTGTGGGTATACTTATTGCCCCCCGACTTGGAGCCTGTTCATTGCGGTTTACCCCGGTGGACGAGAGGGTAGCCTCCCTTCGCCTTCAGGTGGGGGGACAGGTCCTAACTGTTGTTTGTGCGTATGTTGCACCGAACAGCAGTTCGGAGTACCCACCCTTTTTTGAGTCCCTGGAGGGGGTGCTAGAGGGCATACCTTCTGGGGACTCCCTCGTTTTGCTGGGAGACTTCGATGCTCACGTGGGCAATGACAATGAGACCAGAAAGGGCGTGATTGGGAGGAATGGCCCCCCCCCGATCTGAACCCGAGCAGTGTTTTGTTATTGGACTTCTGTGCTTGTCACGGATTGTCCATAACGAACACCATGTTCAAGCATACGGGTGTTCATATGTGCACTTGGCACCAGGACACCCTAGGCCTCAGTTCGATGATCGACTTTGTGGTCGTGTCATCGGACTTGCGGCCACATGTCTTGGACACTCGGGTGAAGAGAGGTGCGGAGCTGTCAACTGATCACCACCTGGTGGTGAGTTGGCTTCGATGGTGGGGGAGGATGCCAGTCAGGCCTGGTAGGCCCAAACGTGTTGTGAGGGTCTGCTGGGAACGTCTGGCAGAGCCCCCTGTCAGAAGTAGCTTCAACTCCCACCTCCGGCAGAACTTCGACCACATCCCGAGGGAGGTGGGGGACATTGAGTCCGAATGGCAGCTGACTGGAGCTGTGGCCGTAAGGTGGTTGGTGCCTGTCGTGGCGGCAATCCCCGAACCCGTTGGTGGACACTGGTGGTGAGGGATGCCGTCAAGCTGAAGAAGGAGTCCTACAGGACCCTTTTGTCCTGTGGGACTCTGGAGGCAGCTGATAGGTACCGGCAGGCCAAGCGTAATGCAGCTTTGGTGGTTGCTGAGGCAAAAACTCAGGCATGGGAGGAGTTTGGGGAGGCCATGGAGAACGACTTTCGGACGGCTTCGAGGAGATTCTCATCCACCGTCCGGCGTCTCAGGAGGGGGAAGCAGTGCAGTGTCAACACTGTATATGGTGGTGATGGTGCGCTGCTGACCTCGACTCGGGACATTGTGGGTCGGTGGGGGGGAGTACTTCGAAGACCTCCTCAATCCCACTAACATGCCTTCCAATGTGGAAGCAGAGCCCGGGGACTCAGAGGTGGGCTCCCCCATCTCTGGGACTGAGGTCACCGAGGTGGTCAAAAAACTCCTTGGTGGCAGGGCCCCGGGGGTGGATGAGATACGCCCGGAGTTCCTCAAGGCTCTGGATGTTGTAGGACTGTCTTGGTTGACACGCCTCTGCAACATCACATGGACATCAGGGACAGTGCCTCTGGATTGGCAGACCGGGGTGGTGGTCCCCCTCTTTAAGAAAGGGGACCGGAGGGTGTGTTCCAACTACAGAGGGATCACACTCCTCAGCCTCCCTGGAAAAGTCTATTCAGGGGTCCTGGAGAGGAGGGTCCGTCGGATAGTCGAGCCTCGGATTCAGGAGGAACGGTGTGGTTTTCGTCCTGGTCGCGGAACAGTGGACCAGCTCTACACCCTTAGCAGGGTCTTAGAGGGTGCATGGGAGTTTGCCCAACCAGTCTACATGTGTTTTGTGGACTTGGAAAAGGCATTCGACCGTGTCCCTCGGGGAATCCTGTGGGGGGTACTCCGAGAGTATGGGGTACCGGACCCCCTGATAAGGGCTGTACGGTCCCTGTACGATCGGTGCCAGAGCTTGGTCCGCATTGCCAGCAGTAAGTCAAACCCGTTTCCAGTGAGAGTTGGACTCCGCCAGGGCTGCCCTTTGTCACCGATTCTGTTCATAACTTTTATGAACAGAATTTCTAGGCGCAGCCAGGGCATTGAGGGTGTCCGGTTTGGTGGACTCAGGATTGGGTCATTGCTTTTTGCAGATGATGTTGTCCTGTTTGCTTCATCAAGCCGTGATCTTCAGCTCTCTCTGGATCGGTTCGCAGCCGAGTGTGAAGTGGCTGGGATGGGAATCAGCACCTCCAAATCCGAGACCATGGTCCTCAGCCGGAAAAGGGTGGAGTGCCCTCTCAGGGTTGGTAGCGAGATCCTGCCCCAAGTGGAGGAGTTCAAGTATCTCAGGGTCTTGTTCACGAGTGAGCGAAGAATGGAGCGTGAGATCGACAGGCGGATCGGTGCGGCATCCGCAGTAATGCGGGCTCTGCATCGGTCTGTTGTGATGAAAAAGGAGCTGAGCTGCAAGGCTCAGCTCTCAATTTACCAGTTGATCTGTTCCTACCATCACCTATGGTCATGAGCTATGGGTAGTGACCGAAAGAACGAGATCGCGAATACAAGCGACTGAAATGAGTTTCCTCCACAGGGTGTCTGGGCTTTCCCTTAAAGATAGGGTGAGAAGCTCAGTCATCCGGGAGGGGCTCAGAGTAGAGAGCCGCTGCTCCTCCACATCGAGAGGAGTCAGATGAGGTGGCTCGGGCATCTGATCAGGATGCCTCCTGGACGCCTCCCTGGTGAGGTGTTCCGGGCACGTCCAACCGGGAGGAGGCCCCGGGGAAGACCCAGGACACGCTGGAGGGACTATATCTCTCAGCTGGCCTGGGAACGCCTCGGGATTCTCCCGGAAGAGCTAGAAGAAGTGGCCGGGGAGAAGGAAGTCTGGGCATCTCTGCTCAAGCTGCTGCCCCCCACGACCCGACCTCGGATAAGCAGAAGAGGATGGATGGATGGATGGATGGATGGTTATAGCAAACACTATTGCAAAGTCAGAAAGTGTTGTATAAGAATTTTTAAAATGAGAGCTTGACATATATATTGCTCTTTTTATATAGTACCTTAAAGCATATTCTGGAACACTATGCCAAAGCGCATTTAACATTATCCACTTCATTCTTCATTAAAGAAATTTAAAATGACAACTTGATATACTTATTTCTCTTTTTTATATAGTGCCTTGTGATATATTGAATGATGCTATGACAATGTGCTTTCCAAAGCAGTTACCAGCTTAACATTTTTCTTTTGGGTGATTCAAGTGCTGCTGCTTCACAGTAAGGAGACCAGGGGTCCTCCATGTGTGGAGTCTGCATGTTCTCCCTATGTCTGCATGGGTTTCCTCGGGTGTGGTGGGTTTCTCCCACTGTCCAAAGACATACAGGTTAGGTAAATTGGTGATGTTAAATTCGCCCTAGTGTATGCTGGGTGAGTGTGTGTGTGTATGTGTGTTCATGCCATGTGTCCTATGATAGCTTGGGATAGGCTCCAGCCCCTCCATGCAACCCTGGTCCGGATTTAATGGATTAAAAGATGACATGACCTTTTTCTTTATCTTATGTAACTTTTTTTAAGTCATAAGTGTTTTTAAATTAAAACTTTAACAACTTGACAATTAAAACTTTAACAACTTAACATTACTGTCTCATTTTTTCAAGCTACTCACAGAGAGAACAATTGCAAAGTTCTTTATAAAATGATCAACAGCGTTTAGAAATTTTCCACCCTGAACCATATAGAAGACAGCACCCTCTGCTGGCTGTTTTCATACACAATATTCCAAGCGTTAACTGTGTACTGATGGGTTGATTAACAATATTTAGGATTTAGCTTCTTTTTTTTTTTGTAAATAAACATCTTGTCCCATGTGCTCACAAAGCATGGAGTGAGTGGTGTGCTCATCAAGCAACTTGTGCATCTGCCATGAAGTTCTGTCAGATTTAATTCAACATCTGTTTTTCTTGATTCTATAGTCTGTAGCAGTTCAACAGCAGCTGCTCTCAGAGCCATTAGTAATCCTAAGGATCAGATTACAACGTCTGAAGTCTTACTATAGAGGTTCCACTCCAGGGAGCTTCAAACAAGCCCACTTGCTGCTCTGTTAAACAAAATGTAGGCAGCTGTCGTTTAGTCTGTTGTGCAGATGACCTTCAACCGCAGAGCTAATACTAACTGTTTAATTCATAGAGGGGCCACTTGCCTTACATCTTTCCATATGCTTGATATAACTTGACATGACCTACATGTACAGTTTCTCTTTATAGATATGGAGGTGCAATCATATAACATTCCAGTGTAACGCCCCAGGATAAAAAGGTCAGAAATTTTGTGGCTTCTACTCTGCAGAACTGATTCACCTTAGATCCTCTTGTGAGGCACCAAGTTCAAACTGAATCTTTTTTTCTCTCATTTTAAGGCTATTGCCTTTGTATGGATTTGTTTTGGTAGTGTTTTTTACTGCAGAATTTCCTGATTCTTGTTGTCAAAAGTACCTTTTAAAATTAAAATTAATTGACTAATAAGTCATACCAATATTCATATTATTGTACTTCCAGAAAACTGTCACTTGCCACAACTTAAATGGCAAAAGTCCATAATAAATAACTTTCACTTTCTCTGTTTGTGGTTCAGACATGGTGATGGACTACTTTTCAATAAATAACCCAAACACACTTGCCACAATAAACCAACCAATTCAATTTATTCAAAACATAATGGTAATATAAAATATTTAAGTATTTATAGATGAAGGACAATAGCAAACAGTAGAGAAAAATCTATGCTAGCTTATTTTGATATTTTTCTCTCCAATAAAGGCACACAACTTAAGAATCCTATTTCCACAATTCTTATTTAAAGAATTATGTGACATAGTTTGATATTTCTCTCCAAAAGAAAATGGCACATATCTTATGAATTCTGATCTTTCCAATGTGGGCAAGATGGATAAGATCTTTAATTGGTTATTAAGTTTCTGTCACCTGCATTGTGATGTTGGCATTGATTTACTCACAGTTTGTCTTCACAGGATTTCCCTCCACATGCTAGCTTCTCTGTGTCTGTGTGTGTTTGCATGCGTGAAATCCTACTATGAATGTTCTAAATGAATTTAGAAAGAGAAACATATAACAGCGATACACTTATCTTTAACAAACTTCATTTCTTTTCAGTTATAGTTTTACCAATACTAGAATATTTTAGCTCTCTCCATCCTAACCATTAGGTTGCAGTCAATAGTTCTAGGAATCAAATCAGGTGGACTTATGGTTTGGTTCTTGTAAACTCCTGCTTAAACAGAATTCACATCATGACAGATAGTGGAATCATATTTCTAAATCCGTCTTTTCATGGTGCCAGATAATGACAACGTGTTGCATGTTAATTATCTCTCAGAAGTAAAAATTTCACCGTACTCTGTACACATGACAATATCGGCCCAATAAAACAATAAATGTTGGTGACCAAAGACCACCAGTAACATAAGGTACTTCCAATAGTACAAATATTGCCCAGGAGGAATGCCAGAGGTTAGTGGTTGTAGTGGTGGATGGGATTTTGTATTGCAGAATAGCTGAGGGGTCTCCCAAGCCACTTTGATAGTATGGCACATATATTGCAAACATATGATGACAGAAAAGCTGCCCACCCCAAATATGTTCTATTCTGGAAAATCTCTGCAATACAATGGTGTTTACTATAACCCAAGAAAAACAATGCAGTTCACTGACACCTACTACAACTGTACTGTTCTTCACATCCTGTTTATGCCTCAGAGCTCATTGTGTCCCGAAACAACCTCTCATCCGCTCTTGTGTGGAGCATCTCATGTGTCTGCAATACACAATGCCCACTGATTAGGTCGTCTGTCTTTAAATCAGCCCTTTACTGACTTCCTCCACAGTAGCCTCAAGGATTCACTAGTCATGCATACAGGGAGCACAGGAACAATATGAACAGTAATAGAGTGAGAAGCTGTTTCAGAGCCTGAAGTTGCTTTTTAAATTAATAGCACTGATTTGTTATCTATTCAGTCCTGCCTGGTGATGGCATAAACAGTAAAAGCAGATGCATTTCTCAATATTCCAAACAATAAACAGCGAACGTCCACAGTTTTGGAGTATACTACTATATTGCCAAAAGTATTGGGATGCCTGCCTTTACACACACATGAACTTTAATGACATCCCATTCTTAATAAATAGGGTTTAATATGGGATTGGCACACCCTTTTCAGCTATAACAGCTTCAACTCTTCTGGGAAGGCTTTCCACAAGGTTTAAGAGTGTGTTTATGGGAATTTTTACCATTCTTCCAGGAGAACATTTGTGAGGTCAGGCACTGATGTTGGACAAGAAGGCCTGGGTCGCAGGCTTCACTGTAATTCATCCTAAAGCTGTTATATTGGGTTGAGGTCAGGGCTCTGTGCAGGCCAGTGAAATTCTTCCACAGAAAGCTCACCCATCCATTTCTTTATAGACCTTGCTTAGTGCACTAGTACACAGTCATGTTGGAACAGAATGGGGCCATCCCCAAACTGTTCCCACAAAGTTGGGAGCATTAAATTGTCCAAAATGGCTTTGTATGCTGAAGCATTAAGAGTTCCTTTTACTGGAACTAAGGGGCCAAGCCAAACCCCTGAAAAACAACCCCACACCATAATCCCCCCTCCACCAAACTCTACGCTTGGCACAATGCAGTCAGGCAAATACCATTCTCCTGGCAACCACCAAACCCAGACTCATCTATTGGATTGTCAGACAGAGAAGCATGATTCACTCCAGAGAACACGTCTCCACTACTCTTGAGTCCAGTGGTGGTGTGCTTTACACCACTGCATTCAACGCTTTGCATTGCACTTGGTGATGTAGGGCTTGGATGCAGCTGCTCGGCCATGGAAACCCATTCCATGAAGCTCTCTATGCACTGTTGAGCTAATCTGGAGATCACATGAAGTTTGGAGATCTGTAGCTATTGACTCTGCAGAAAGTCGGTGACTTCTGCACACTGTGCGCCTCAGCATGCGCTGTTCCCGCTCTGTGATTTTACATGGCCTACCACTTCATGGTTGAGTTGCTGTTGTTCCCAATTGCTTACACTTTATTATAATACCACTAACAGCTGACTATAGAATATTAAGTAGTGAGGAAATTTCATGAATGGATTTATTGCACAGGTGGCATCTTATCACAGTACCACGCTTGAATTCACTGAGCTCCTGAGAGCTATCCCATTCTTTCACAAATGTTTGTAGAAGCAGTCTGCATGCCTAGGTGCTTGATTTTATACACCTGTGGCCATGGAAGTGAATGGAATACCTGAATGCAATGATTTGGAGGGGTGTCAAAATACTTTAGGCAATAAAGTGTACCTTGTAATCCTTGTAATACAAGGAGACATGACCACATCTACTGTCAGAATATGTCATAAACCCAAATGCCACAAGGATTGCTGATGAGCAGCAATTGAACCAAATCTACCATGAACATGAACTCCAGGAAAGGCCCAAGGAAAGAATCTACTGGTGAAGAATCCACCCGCGACTCTGGTAAATTAACAGTCTTAATTTTCTTATACACAGTCAAAAGTTTATAGGACAACCAAGCAAAAGAACACTGCTCATTTAAAAATCCAAAGAAAGAGGCAGAGAATTACGGTAAAAGGCACAGTACCCTGAGAAGACAGGCAGTAGCAGTGGCAGCTATATTGTGCCAGCCAACAAGTGCTTGGTCCTCATTTACTGTGTTAAAGGAATTGGATAGCACTAAAAAAATGTATTACTGAGCTCCCAGAAAGATTCACAAAGTTAGTGCATCACTGTTTTTTTTAGTGTTTTAACAGAATTCAGCTTACTTTGGGTGGCTGTGTTGTCCTGAGAGCACCAATTACTCACCTCACCAGCTAACAAATTTCTAAACGAGGAACCTTCTATCAGTTATAATTAACTTCTGGCTGACAGAATGACGAGGTAATATAGTTGAATTTTACTAATTTATTATTTTGGTGAACAGTAATAGATAAGATGCTCTGTGATTAAATGGCACCCTCTCCATTTTATACCAGTTCTGTAATGAAAGACACTGGTGTCTGCAGTCATAAATTATCCAATGTGTGCACAAAAAAATGGATAAGTGGACAGAACAAACAAACAAATGTTTTGAATTGTAGATAATGAGCATAAAATGTGCATTCGATTGGTTGGTTGCTGCATATGCTTTACCATCATCAGGCAGGATTTAAGTGAGGTCTTGTGTTTTCAAGACTAAATCTTGACCCATGTCTGTGCTATATACTCTAGTGCAGGGGTGTTCAAACTTTTTTCACTGGGGGCCACATACAGAGAAATATACGAAGGGCTGGGCCACCCACTAGTGATGAGGTATATTGCCTCACCACTGGTGTATTAAGCTAGCAAAATCAATCAAATATAGGCAAAGTATGCTTGATAATTGAATATGCTTAAAGAAAAAGTAGCATCACACCTCTCACATTAATAGGTTTTCATTTATTGTATTACAAAGTGCTCTCATCACATGCAAAAATCGAGTAAAAATCAAAAGTACAAGCTTTATCTGACACTTGATGTTTTAAGTTAGTTAGCTGACAAATCTTCAGTTCGCCACACAACTGCATTTCTGTACAAGCAAACGTTGAATTCCTGCATTTTCTCAGGGCACATTATTCCTGCGACTTTAGTGAGGCACTGTTTTATGAGGTCACCATCTGAGAAAGGTTTCCTGTGATGGGCAGTGAGTTGTGCTACTTCATAACTGGCTAATGTGGCATTTTCTTGTGTTTTGTTAGCATGGAAAAAATACTATTGTTGAGCTAGCAGGCTAGCTGCCATTTGCTTAACTTTCTGTTCTCGCTCGGCACCAGTGTAGGACGTGTAGGTCGGATATTTGGTTTCATAGTGTCGACACACATTATACTCTTTCATCACTGCAATAGTTTCATTGCAAATAAAATAGACACACTTGCCCTTCTCTTCTAGGAAGAAATATTAATTTTCCCACCATGTCTGAAATTTTCTACACTCACTTGCTATTGTACGTTTCTTTGGTTCTGCCATTTTTAGGCCAGTGTCATCAGGCTTTGTGGTGTGGTAAGTGACTAAGGTGTTAGACTCTAAATTACAGGGGTGTTGATTCATTCCCTGTTACTGGCTCACCGTGTGACCATGTATAAGTCATTTAACTCATTTCTGCTTCAGAAGTAACAGGCACTTGTGACTTCTGAGTCACTTTACATAAACGTATCAACTGAATAAGGAGATAATGCTAGAAATAAACGAAAATATTACAAAACCAGGGATGTGCAATATGTGAACACATGAATCTTTAGCCTACTCAAAATCATACAGACAAATACATAAATTCTATATACACAGTCGTTGAGTACGGGAATGACACAGTCCAGAAATATGAAAAGTTGGGATGCTAGCCAGGTCATCCCATTTAATTTCAACAAAATGAAAGCAAAAACCTTGAATGGTGGTGCAATCTCAGTAGTGAGATGAATGAAAAAAGAAAAAGCAGCCTTGATAAATGAAAGTTAGCCCTCTTTGGCGCTAGTCTCTGTTAGTAAGGGAGCTCCATTTTATGGTTATCTCAGGCTGATAATGGAAGCCCTCATTCCCTCTTTCTGGTAGACCCTGGGTTTTCTAGTGCTCTGACTGGAAGGGTTGGAGTCAGTTGCCCTCATGGGGCATATTCTCAGAGCTGTGGAGGAAAAAGGAGGTGACATGGTTGGCATCAGTGCCACCTGTCATCCTGGGATTGTATGATATACCTATCTATCTATCTATCTATCTATCTATCTATCTATCTATCTATCTATCTATCTATCTATCTATCTATCTATCTATCTATCTATCTATCTATCTATCTATCTATCTATCTATCTATCTATCTATCTAGTGTGAGATGGTCTTGGGTGCAAATACAGGTTTATTTATACAAATTCCTTACAAAAAGGCTTTTTGTAATTATAAATACAGGCACAATACTCATCCTCCCCTTTTTTCTTTCTCCTTCCATTCCTCCAGGTGAGGTTTGTTCTGTTCAATCCAAGTCCAGCTTGCCTGAATGAAGTCAAGCGGCTTCTTTTATCTTGGACCCAGGAGTACTTCTAGTACTAGGGCATAGCCCATTGGAAGTGAATCATTGCAGCATAACCCGGTAGCACCCACAGAACCCAAAAAGGCTGCCTCATGGGCTGAAAGTTCCAGCATGCCTTTCAGGTGTCTGTACAGGTAGCAAAGAAAAAAAAGTTAAAGGTTATTTCAGCACTGAAAAGGAAAGAAGGTAAAAAGCACAATGTTTTGGCTGTATAGCCTTCATCAGGCATACTTCTCAACTATACTGCTAGGTATCATACACCTGCCATCTGGTTAATCTTTCCTGATGAATTGTGTATTTCTGGCTTTTATTCTACAATCACGTATGCGACTTGGGTGATTTATTTTTTTTCCAGACTACCATGACAAATTTTCAAGAGACAATAATAACATTTTTTAAAGCTGACAGATTTGTTACATTAAACTGCTGAGGTGCCTACAAGAAAGAATCAGGAAAAAGCTTCTGAGGACATGATGCAACCAAAAGTGGATTTTGCACTATGACACCACAACTGTACATATTGCTTTGTCAGTCAAAGAGCTTTTTACCAAAAACAATGTGCTTTTTGCGATATGTATAGCATATATACTGTATATATCAGGGGTGTCAGACTCCGGGCCTGGAGGGCCGCAGTGGCTACAGGTTTTCATTCTAGCCTTTTTCCTAATCACTGACCAGATTTCACTGCTAATTAACTTGTTTTCCCTTCATTTTAATAGCCCTGTTTTTAAGGATTCAGTCCTCTGAATTGATTGAATTGATTTGTTTCTTCATTAAATGGCAGCCAAACAGAAATGAGACGTGAAACGAGCCAACAGACGACCAGCTAAACTGGGATTTCAAACTCCAACCAATTTCACTCCAAACAGTCTCTTAATGAGAAGCTGATTCTTGCTGTTAATTAAGCCCGTTATTTAATTCAATGGCTTGTTGCTGCTCTCATTTCCAAATTTGTTGATTTTTCTGTTTTTTCTAAGAACACCGTCAAAATGTTTTGGTGACCTGAGAGATCAACCTTACTGAGACCATCACCTTTCTTTATTTTCAGATATTGTGTGATGGGCACAGGTGAGCTGGTCATATGGTGGCTTTTTTGATGTCTCATTATTGTTTGGCTACTAATTAAGGAAGGGTCTGAGTCAAGTTAATTAAAACTAAAGCAAAAGAAGTTAATTAGCAGTAAAAATGGCTCACTAATGAAGAAGATGGTTAGAATGAAAACTTGCAGCCACTGCGGCCTTCCTGGCCTGGAGTTCGACACCTGTGATATATATAATATACTATACTACTGTAAACACTAGAATGAACACAGCAAGAGTTTCTCACTAATGCAATCCCTTCATTTTTACAACACTAGTGGTCAGATTCTGGCCAACATTGTCAAACATACAGTCAGAGAAGTGACACAGGAAAGTATTTGGTACTGGTTAGAAGTAATACAATAACCAATTAACTCTGGAAAAAACTACTGGTGTTGTGTTGCAGTAAAATCGCGCTCTGTGCAGTATGTGTGCTTTAATCTGTTTCTTATGTACATTTAGGCGTATTTAATGTAAACAGAAAACAATGAGGACTTTATTTGTATTTTAATAATGCATCAGTGCCCCATGAAAATCCAGTACCACTTATTAAATTTATCCTGAAGCTGGCCTTGCTTCACAGTTCACTTAAGAATGTATTGTAAAGGAGAGTGTGCATGGGTGAGCGTTCTTGCCAGTTTGGGACAGGGCTCCTTACCTGAATGGGAGGACAGACCTTCAAAGGCAAAAGAAGAAGGTTAGCCAGGAAGTTGGTAGAAGATGCCATTTTGGATGTGGGTATGCTGTCATCCTGCCAGGGCTGGACTGAGGAACAATACCTGGCCAGGAGGTGAGTGTGATGGAAGAACCTGAGGAGATAACCAGTCAGAACTACATGCTCCTCCAATATGTTTGGTGGAAGCATTCTTATGTACCACTTTCAGTATGGACACCTACAAGGCACACTGGAAACTGTAGTCCCATTAGGCAACCTTGTTGGGTTCTGGGGGTGCTGTCATAGGGTGCTATGATGCGACCCCTGCTTTTGGGGACTTCTACTCAACCTGGAAGTGCTTCCTACAGGCTGTGACCTAGTACCAGAGGTACTCCTGGGTCTAAAATAAAAGAGGCTGTTCAGCCTTATCCAGGAAAGACAGAGTCAGGAGAAGAGCTGGACGACACTTTCATAGGAGGAGTGAAGGAATAAAAGAGAGAGAGAGAGAGAGAAGGAACATACATAATTATACAACATGTGAGAAGCATTTGTTAGGTTTTTTGGTTAATAATACAAGTAGGTAATTAACAGATGTCAAAAGAGTCTTGTTTGCAGTGCATATTTATTTTGTTAATTAACTTAGTAAAATTAATGCAATTCAAATTATGATACATTTCCACACGGTTTTAGATAATAAGATTTTCAAATAACTTCCTGTTAATAGTAAGTAGGCAAATTCAAAGGAGATAAAGGAGAAAAGGTTGAAGGAGTTAGTAAGAGGAGACAAAAAGAGTGACAAAGAGGGAGAAAATGGACCAGCCACCTTACCAAAGAGACATTACTGGTAACCTTAATTTAGCTTGGTCCTGTGTGGTGAGATATTTACTATGTTTCAGTTTTTTTGTACTGTCTCCTCCCTTAACCCTTCTGCGATTTACTGCATTTTGTATGTCTTTTCTTGTGTATAAGTTGGCATTTTTGATTTCATTTTGGGTTCATGCTCAGCTCCCTCAGGCCACTCAGTATAAATATATGTTGTTGGTGGTCTTCTGTGGAAGCGTTGGTGCGAGTGGGGCTTGTGTTCATGCCTTTTGGTGTCCTGTCGCCCGGACTGCTTTATTAGTTCCCATCCCAGTATAGTCAGAAATATCCTCAGTTCATCTTCTCCTCTGTCACCCTCTGCTGCACTTGTTGCATGTTACATCTTTGCAAATGTTAATTAACATACAGCATTTGCTCTTAAATAGCTTTGGTCTTGATTTCTAGTCAGACTGTTTTACTTTTATTTTCTTTTGAAGGGTTTGTGCATTATTTTCAGCTGCACAGGAGCACAACATGTTATGGGTGAAGAATTGAAGTTGCAGCAGGCATGATGTAGCACAGTCAGACAGTATGGAAAACATTAAAAGGCTTTGTATCTGCTAGTAGTAAATTAGTGAACACATTTCTTAATAAGAAAGGAATTACACAATAAAAAAGGAATGTTTATAAATTTGTGGGGTCATTATCACCACAAGAGTAAAGTACTGGGAAAGTCTTATTTGTATGTGCTGATTTGCATGTATACTAGTTAAATCAGGTACAGCACCCTCAAGGTGATGAACATTTGCATTAGGAAGAAAGTGAGAGTAAGAAGCATATTTGAAAGGTGGGGCACTTAAAAAGATATTGCGTACATAGTTGAGTAAAGAAAGAAAGAAAGAAAGAAAGAAAGAAAGAAAGAAAGAAAGAATATTCTGTATGATATTAAACTTTTTAGATTTTTTGGAGGTTTGCTTTGAAGAGGTCTGCCTCAATAGACATACTTATGCAGGAAGTGTCAGCTATCCCAACTCATGGAGCTAACTAGCTTGCATTATCTCAGAACATCGGCAGATCTTGCCCAGGTGTCCTTTAGGAAGGTAGTGTGCATCCAAAAGTGGTGTGAGCAGAGGGTACAGTAGCTAGACAAAAACTGAGAAACCATAATTAAAGTCAACCATTTGCCAAACTTGAGATGCTAAACAAAACTCATGAAAGAAAATGACTTTCCTAATATGCTGTAGATGACATAATGGGTGAACAGGCACCTCAAATGGGATGAAGAACAACATTTGACCTGGCTTTAAAGGACAGAGCGTAAGGACAGCATGGATGGAGGTACAACCCACTTGTGATGATGTTTAATTCTTGTCCCAATCAGAGACAATGTTTGATAGGGGGTAGAACGTCTTTGACACAATCCCAGGTTGGATACCCACAGGGTTGCATGGGGACCTGTACGTCTGAAAAGCAGCTCTGTTTGGGTTGTCAGTTTGTCATGTCAGTTTTATTTGACCTACACATGCTGGCTCTTCTGAAGGTGTATATTGCAAACATAGATATGATATGTGGGAATGTAATTATGTAGTTGTATGTGTGTGTTAATTGATAGATTTTTATTGTTTCTAACACTTGTTTATTTTTGACTTTTTTATAAAAATTTTCCTTTTCCTTCTTTAATATTTTTTGTTTGTTGTTCCAAAGTCTATTGCTCTGAGGATGCACTTCACCTATGAAGAAAAAAGCAGCTGTATCTGCAAACATTTTCCTGAATATTTACTATGAAAAGAACTAAATAGCAATGCCCTGCATTGTTTCTTCATCATTTAATATTACCTGCACTGTACATAACTTTTTTTGGCAATTTAAAAGATGAAAGGCACAGTATACAGTTAACTGAGGGGTTAGGCTACCATTGTTTATGTGCCCTATTTGCAGAAGCTTGTGCTCCAATTTTCAAAATTACTTTAGTAAGTTGTTTTAAGATCTGTACAGCGGTGTAGCCGTTAGTACATTGTGTGATTAGTGTTTACATTTCCTACTCATGTCTCTGTGGGTGTTTCAGTAGGTGTTCTTTAAGAATGCCAATGTTGATATGTCGACAATTGATTGGCACCTTGTTTTATCAACACTTCCTTGTATATTGTAATTATATTAAAATTAGTACTTTACATTTACAGTTTTCCATTCTATTTTTTATTTGTTTATGAACTGAGTTTTCAGTCACCAGACTACTGTGGATGTCAATGGGTGCCAACGAGCCCCTAACCACAGACACAAACTGACACCATTCAGTCACGGCTTGTATTGTCATGGATTTTATTGCCCCAAGTACCTTATATATAATGCAGTATATATATGGGTGGTGAATCCTTCTATTTTATTTCTCTCTCCCTGTTCCTCATGGCGGCACCCATGGTATGTAACAGAGCTGCACCACAGGACTATACCTCCCAGCATACCTGTGTGCTGAAAAAGAGAGCAGCAACATAAGAATGCTGCCCTCTACTGTATCAGCGAAATATAGGCTCCAGGATGGCAATCTCCCCCATTCCCTTCATCATTCTGGCCTCCCTCTCTAGCAAGGGATCAATTCTTGACCTGGTTGGGATGCCAATCCATCATTGATCTACCACTCCAGCCTCTCTGCCTGGCAAGGGGCCACCTTTCTCTCTGGATAGGATGCCGGAAGATCCCTTAGGATGCTTACAATGAGGTTATGAGCTTTGGTGTGACGTTGCTAAAAGTGGTAGTGCTGCTGCTTTGCAGTAAGGAGACTGTGGAAGATCGTGGGTTCGCTTCCTGGTTCCTCCCTGTGTGGATAGCACTTTGAGTACTGAGAAAAGCGCTATATAAATGTAATGAATTATTATTATTATTATTATTATTACGACTGCCAGTTCATAAAGTGGTGACTTCACCACTCACCACTCTGATTTCCACTTCTGATATTACAACCGGAACACTCTTGTCATATGTCTGGTTAAACAATCTTGCTGCTCAGACCCCTCTGTTCACAAAATGCTGGAAACTCCAAGGAAACTATCACCTCTATCTACACGTTTATCAAAACTGCCAGGAGACCCTCACTCACTTATTCACAGTTATAAACTCCTACTTTGGCTAGTTTTATAAATATAATAAGCTAAATAGCAGGTTTTACAGCAGGCTGCAGCCAGAATTTTCCCTTGAAAACAAAATAAATAATGATTGGGAAAATGTACCAATTATCAATGCATGAAAAATTCAACAATTTCAGGCCTAGTTTACTTGATTCATCCATATTTCCAAAGATCGAATTTACTAATCCAGACTGACAATTTGTTGTGAGTATAGGTGTGTGTATTCCAAAGCATTTTGATTTATCGAGTATTGAGAATATTTTTTTTATCTGATGCAGCTGGAATAGGCTCAAGTCCCCACAAATAATTAATATGCACAATAAAGGATGGATGGTTTTTGTTTTAAGCCAGCATACATTTTTCAATAATTGTATTCCAAAGGGAAGAGCCCACATATAAAAATCCTACAGCTCAGCCTGAAGCTAATCATTGATAAGGCTAAGCTCAGAATTTTTTCAGTCAACTTGGAGATCAACATCAGCCTATCTTTTTCTTTTCCCTAATTTGCAGATTCGGGTCCGTGTTATAGAAGGACGGCAGATCCCAGGTGTTAATATCAAAACAGTAGTCAAAGTTACTGTGGCAGGACAGACCAAAAGGACAAGAATTCGAAAGGGGAACAGCCCAATCTTTGATGAGGTAAGTGATCTTGATCTACATTCATCTGAAAAATGTATGCTTAGATCTCAGTTTATCTTTTGCGGAAAAAGCTGACTGTGCAGGACTGAAACTGAGACTTTTTTACGTGATCTATAATAATCCCAGAATGTTACCCAGTCATTTTTTTATTCCTGTCAACTCTATATAGAACCTTTTTAATTAAAGGATTGACTTTTATACTTAGTTGTTTTCCAGTATTCATAGTAAGTCAAAGACGAGATTGGAACCCAAAGTCTATTGATGTATCTACTGAATGGCGAAGTGGTGAAGACATTGTGGTGTAAAACATAGATAGGCATATTTTCAGCTTCAAAAAAAATACATAAACAATAACCTCTAAAACATGCTGCTACTTAAATAGTGGCATGTTCCATGTTACAAGATTGGAAATTCGGAAACTACATCTAAGTTATTCTGAAATCTAAGCAAATCAGTAAACTTCAGCAATGTAAAAGTGTGAAATAATTGTGCCATCAAGATTGTGAAGTGGAGGAGGATAAAATAATCAGATTCATGAGTTATTGAGGTGTGAAACATTGCTTTTAATCAGCCTAAGTCATGTTATCCATTACTGGAGTTTGTTGGATTCCATATACCTGCTGGTATTGAATTTCTGGATAGAGTTGTGGGAGTTTTTTTAAATGTACACATTTTAACTTATTAATGAGAGCAACCCCACTACTCTGGAAGACAGTTAGATAAGTAAACTGATTCTTTGCTCAGTGCAGCCTGGACAAGCAAAAACATAATCCATGCTAAGCATGTGCTAATTAAATAAAACCTACAATGTCTCCTATTAAACAGCAACTGATTAAGCAATCCTTCCAGGTTGTTTTTGTTTTTTTTAAAACATTTGCTTCTTTTTCTCTTTGTTTTGCAGACTTTTTTCTTTAATTTTTTTGAATCTCCTTCTGAGCTGTTTGATGAGCCAGTCTTCATCACTGTGAGTATCTCAAATATCAGTGAATCACACAATCCTGGGTCATTGTGTTTAACTTATGAAGTGCAGTGAGTCCTTAAAACTCCACTTCTCCACCCTCTTCTCATTTTGCAGGTGTTTGATTCACGTTCTCTTCGCACAGATGCTGTGATTGGAGAATTTCGGGTATGTAGTTTTCTTTTCATCACAAGAAAGCCAAAGCTCTGAATCAATCTTTCCAGAATTAAACACTGCCACCATGTCACTCTGCAGCATGCAGTCGCAGAAGTGTCACTTAAGAACATCCTGAGGGTATTCTGGGAGCAGGGTAGTGACATTTATTTTAGTGCTCTCCAGTTTGGGCTTGAAACTAAAATGCTATCATGTTTGTTGTGGCATTATCCTCATAACCTTCTTGTGTTTGTTATGTTACAGCTTGATGTGGGTACAGTTTACTCTGAGCCTAGTAAGTTGCTGTTTTAAAAGTTTTTTTTCACCTAGTTTATTAATAATTAATATTACATAATATGTTTGTAAGTAATTTCTAGAGTAAAATTTTTAGTTGAGGTACTGCAAAAATGTATTGATTATTCATTTACTTTTACGTAACAAGACCTTAACACAGGCATGTTTTGCTCTTCATAACACTTATAAAACATCAGTAGATGGGTTATTGATGTCTCTGTAGTGTGGCATACTGACATGACGGTAGAGTGACTTGTTAATATGAAGGATTCACAGATCTCATACTAAATATCTTATACTAAATCGGATGTGTCAAGAGAAATGCGGCTCAATTTAGCCACCTCAGAGCACTCCAAAGTGAAGTTTTGTTAGTCGGTTACATTGCAGAGATGAATAAACACTTTACTGATTCTTTATGAGCTTTATGAAGAACCAAAGAAGTCTTTGTTGAGGTCTTGTGACATAATAGTAAATGAGGTATAGATGCAATTTTGCACTACCTAAACTAAAATGTTTCAGTTTCTAATAAAATTACTAATTTATAATAATTTTCGTATTGTATGTATTTATGATATCTTTAAATTATTTTCAAATGTAATTCTTTTAAATATATCTGATAGTCTACTGTTAATGTATAATAAATAATACAATTTTTAATTTATCATAATAAATGTAGCACATGATGGCCAGTCCTACTGCCTCCCACCTCCAAATATCCAGGTCACATTTCCCATTCTGGTCACTGGTTTGTGTGGAGTTCATGTGCTCCACAGGGCCTTACTCTGCATATACCCCATAGGAGGAAAAAAAAAAATATATGATGGAGCATATGAATAATGTGCAAACAGCACCCAGGCAGTAACTGGTGTGAACGTAGGAACGTAGCAGCCACCCAACCCGACACAGACAGACGCAGGAGGCACACTTTCGAAAGCACACCTGATTTTATTTTATTTCCTTTCCTTGTGGGAAACATCTTTCCTGTCTCCCACAAGCACAACACAGTCCAAAGCACAAACCACTGCACAATAGTTTCTTTCTCTTCTTTTCTCCTCCACTCCTCCTCAGCAAGCTTTGTCTCCCTCCCCCTGGCTCAGGCTCCCAGAGTGGTGGCTGCTGGCTCCTTTTATAGCCCACCTGGAATTCCTCCTGGTGTAGTGGAAAAGGTGCTTTCCAGGGCTCAGCAGCAGCACCCATGGATCCCAACATGGCAGCATCAAACTCCAACTCCCATGAAGCCCTCCGGGAGTCCTAAACACCACTACAACCCAGGGGGCTGCCATCTAGTGTTCCAGGGAAGGTACTGTCCTGACCAGGCTTGCTTCCCTGGTTCTCCCAGAGAAGAGGTGTCCTGGCCGAGCAAGGACCCCGGCTGTCCATGACACTGGCTAGGATTTCAACCCTGGATACTGCAGTTTTGTGAGAGCAGTGTTAACCACCCTGTTTCTTAAGGAAAAAAGTTTAGAAACATAACATCTCAACTGAAGACCTTTTCTGAGTGTATGCAGAGACTATTTAAAGTATTCACCCCTTGAAAGTTTTCACATTTTATTGTTATACAGTGCCGTGTTAATCACAGTGGGATTAATTTGGGTTTTAAACAGAAACATACTCTTTAACAACAAAATGAAAAGAGATCTCTATAGAATGATTTACAGAAATTACAAATATAAAACACTAAATAATCTACTGCATAAATATCCACAACTCAGTCATTCCCAGTGCAGTCAATTGTTTTTAGAAGACACATAATTAGTTCAATGACATTTTTGACTTTGATCAACAGGGAATAATCCTTTATGTCAAAGTGAAAGTTTCCTATTTTAATTAAAAATATAACACACAAAATAACTGCATGTAGTAAATGCACATTTGGCAGCCATGACAGTGAAATCTGTGTGCTCAGATTTCCATCAGTTCTTTGGGCTCAGCCATTGTTCCCTATTCTTTTTCACAAACCTGTTCAAGTTCTGTCAGGTTGCATGAAGATTGTGAATACAATACACAATACAATACAGTTTATTTTTGTATAGCCCAAAATCACACAAGAAGTGCCGCAATGGGCTTTAACAGGCCCTGCCTCTTGACAGCCCCCCAGCCTTGACTCTCTAAGAAGACAAGGAAAAACTCCCAAAAAAACCTTGTAGGGAAAAATGGAAGAAACCTTGGGAAAGGCAGTTCAAAGAGAGACCCCTTTCCAGGTAGATTGGGCGTGCAGTGGGTGTCAAAAGAAGGGGGTCAATACAATACAATACACAGAACAGAACAAATCCTCAATACAGTATAAAAATAAACATTTTAGAAGTACGAAGCAGAATTTAACAGTAGATGATATCACATAAGAAGATTTGGATATATTTAGAGTCCTGGAGACCTCATCCATCAAGCTGCCTCCCCCATTTGGCCATTCCATGGCTGAAACAGCGCTGGGCCAGCCAATCCAATAAAAGGACCCCTGCTTCCTACGATTCCTGCGATCCTCCATCAGGGATGACTTTACCTTAAGGCTAAACAACTTGGCAGGTGGGCCGTGGCACCAAGTGCCATATTTGAGTACCGAGAAGAGAAACAGAATAGGTGAGGGTTAGTATCCAATTCTAACTATCATGTTACTTATGTTTTAGCACTAATGACTAACAACAGAGATGCAGTCTGTCCAGTTAATCAGCAGCTCTAGTCAGGATATGCTAAACTGAAGTAGTGAGTCTTCAGCTGGGATTTAAAAGCTGAGACCAAAGGGGCATCCCTTATAGTAGCAGGCAGACCATTCCACAGTTTAGGGGCCCTGTAACTAAAAGCTCGACCTCCCATTGTTATCTTATTAATCCTTGGAATCATAAGCAGACTGGCATCTTGAGATCTTAATGTGCGCTCAGGTTTGTAAGTCATGATAAGTTCAGACAAGTAAGCCGGACCTTGGCCATTTAATGCTTTATATGTTAAAAGGAGGATTTTGAAATCTGCCCTAAACTTAACCAGGAGCCAGTGTAAGGATTTAAGAACTGAAGTTATGTTTTAGCATTTTCTTGTTCTTGTAATAATTCTTGCAGCCGCATTTTGTATTAACTGGAGGCTGCATAGAGAACAGTTTGAACATCCAGTGAACACTGCATTGTAGTAGTCAATCCTACTAGAGATAAATGCATGAATTATTTTCTCAGAATCCTGTTTATTTAGAAAGCGCCTTAATTTCCTAACATTTTTAAGATGGAAGAAACATGATTTGGACAACTTTGTAATATGCGCTTTAAATGACATGCTAGAGTCAAAGATAACTCCTAGATTGCGGGCTGATTCAGTAAAATTAATGGGGATTCCAACTGAGTTAAATGATGACAAAATATTGTTATGATCAGCGTCATTCCCTCCAACAATCAACATCTCTGTTTTATCTGTGTTTAAAGACAAGTAGTTCTCATTCATCCTCTCCTTTAATTCATTAACAAAACTAATTAAAGACAACATTGGAGAAACTTCATTTGATTTAAATGAAAAGTATAACTGGGTGTCATCTGCATACGAGTGAAAATTAACATTATGTTTCCTAATGAGAGATCCCAGTGGAAGCGTGTAAAGTGAAAACAATAAAGGTCCCAGAACTGAGCCCTGCGGGACACCATATTGAACTTCTGTGTATAATGATGGAGTACTGTCAGCACATTTCTGTACATATTGGAATCGATTTGATAAATAAGAACTAAACCAAGCGAGCACGGTGCCCGTAAGCCCAACATCACTTTCTAGCCTGTGCAGTAAAATAGAATTATCAATGGTGTCAAATGCTGCACTTAAGTCCAACAACATAATTACAGTGGAGTTTCCTTCATCAGAGGATATCTAAATGTCGTTTACAACCTGTGTTCGTGCCGTTTCTGTACTATGACCAGTGAGGAAACCAGATTGGAATTTCTCAAATAAATTGTAATGCGTAAGGTGTGTCTGAAGCTGACTGGCGACTACTTTTTCTAGTATTTTAGAGAGAAACGGTAAATTTGAAATAGGCCTATAATTATTTAGTATGTGTGGGTCTAGGTCTGACTTTTTAAGTAATGGTTTAATGACTGACACTTTTAGTGCATCGGGTACTGTGCCATGCAATAATGAACTATTAATAATGTTTAGAATAGGCGCTGCCAGAACATCCATTGCACTTTTTACTAGTTTTGTTGGCACTGGATCTAGGGAACAAGTATTGGGCTTCATTTTAGAAATTAAAGTTAAGACTTCCTGCTCAGTTACAGGATTAAAATTACTAAAGTGCTGAATGCAATGTGAGGCAGGGTCTGCTAAGCTAGTATTTGGTTTTTAGTGTGATGCAGAGATCTGGGATCTTATATTTTTAATTTTCTCATTGAAGAAGTTCATAAAGTCTGTGAATGAACAGCCTTTGCCAAGTCCCCCCACAAATTCTCAGTTGGATTAAATATGGACTCTGTGGGACCACTGCAGGACATTAACATTCTTGTTTATAAGGCATTCATGTGTAACTTTGGCTTTATGATTGGTGTCGTTATCTTGAGGGAAAACAAATCTTCTCTCAGTGTGCAGGTTTTTCCTGTGGAAATTCTCCATATTTACCTACATTCATTTTCCCCTCTATCTTCAAAAGCTTTCTAGAACCTGTTGCAGAAAAGCATCCCCACAACATGATGCTGAGGCCATGATGGTTCAGAGTGGACATGGTGTGTTTTGATAATGTACAATGTTCAATAATGAATGGTGTTTAGTCTGATAGCTAAAATGTCTGATTTTGGTCTCATCAATAGCACCTTCTCCCAAATAACTTCAGAATCTCCCATGTGCCTTCTGGCAAACTCTGTTTTTTTGTATTTTTTTTTTTTTGTTAACAGTAGATTTCACATTGCAAATTGTGTAGCATCTGGGCAGCAGTTTGTTCAGACTCATCCAGTGTAGCTTCTAATTCCTTCAGAGTTCTCAAAGGTCTCATGGTGGCCTCCCTCACTGTACTAGCACAAGGTTTTTGTGGACAGCCTGCTCTGTGCAGATTTGTGGCTCTTCCTTTCTCTTTCCATTTCTTCATGTTTGATTTAGCTGGACGCCAAGGGATATTCAGTGATATTTTCTTGTCTCCATCCCCTGACTTGTGCTTTTCAGTCACAGAGGTGCTTGGAGTGTTCTTTTGTCTTCATTGTGTAGATCAGGCCACCATGCTGATTCAACACAACTTAGCCCTTCCTAATTTATAGTACAATCAAGTGAAACTTCACAAAGGTGATCTCCATTGAACTAATTAAAATTTGAAAATGTACACGGGTTGAATGCTTTTCATAGGCACTGTATGTAAACAGCATACTTTATGCATGTGTATATATGGAGCTTATATCTTATCCTACATATTTTAAAATGTATTTATTTTTTCACTTTTTTTAACAAGGGATGTTATATATTTCTTTTACTTATTGTCTTTTTCTGCCCTAACATTAAACATTTTTGCCCGTATTGGACATCATTTTTTTCATTTTCAGTAAAGCCCATACATATTTATAACTCTATGTATATGTCTGACTCTGCAGAACATGCCTTCCTCAGGCGGTGGCTTCTTCTTTCTGACCCTGATGACCTGTCTGCTGGGGCTAAAGGCTATTTGAAAGTCAGTCTCTTTGTCCTTGGTCCAGGAGACGAGGCACCAGTAAGTTAGAAAATGGAGACTTTATGTTATGTAGCTATGCATTGTGATCAGATTTGTATTCAGTTCAGTTGTATAATCATGACTACACATTATAGTGTGATTGTTATGTTTTGTAAACACTGAGCCAGGCTGTCACCCACTACCACTGTCTTGCTGGAAAGAAGGACGAGACCAAGTGCTGTTTCCAATGAAGTGCATTTTCTATCATACATGTGTCTTGATTGCCTCACTATCACCATTAAAGCCAAAGTGTTTCTTCTCCTATCTTTTAGTAAGACAATGAGGCTTCTGTCTTTTTGTTTCAATGGAGATGGGTTGATTTTGTTCAGTGGTGTACCTGCAAGGGTATCAAAGGGTTTATTCAACGCTGCCCTTAACCTTCAAGTAAATAAAGCGAGGTTGTAATAAAATTAAATTTTAATTTCCAAAGACTTATCGTGTTCTTCCAAAAATATTAAACCTGTATATGAGTGAAGATGATCCAAAGACAATTACTTTTAGGATTAATTCTTACACAAAGGTCATTTCCTTAAATAGATGATTTGTAGTATTTTGAGATTTTAACATTCTATGCAAAGAAAGTCCACATGTTTAGCAAATCCAGTCCCTATAACCTAATGAGGTTTGGTAAATTTGCTTTATCCTACCAAGTTCTTGTAAAGGCCAGCCAGGTCCTGTTTCTGTATCCCAGAGATGGCTGACAGTTCCCATGATCACTGTGTCTTTGTCCACTGTGTGGATTTGTCTGCATTTTAGGTTGAGAAAAAGGAAATCTCAGATGATAAAGAAGACATTGAGGGGAACTTGCTGCGGCCAGCTGGTCTGGCTTTGAGGGGAGCCCATTTCACAATGAGGGTGTACAGATCTGAGGATCTGCCACAGAGTGAGTGTTCAAGAATTTCTGCATTGAGATTTTAATCTGTCAACACTTCCCTGACCACCTCTTGCATTCCTATAGTGGATGATGCCTTTTTAGATGGAATGAAGCAAATATTTGGCTTTGACAGCAACCGGAAGAACCTTGTGGACCCCTTTGTTGAAGTCAAATTTGCTGGAAAGACGGTGAGTATAGGATCTTTTACTCATGTCTGTTCAGAATGAGAAGCCAGTGCTCAAGAGGCCAGCACATATTAAATTATCAAATTTAGAAACAGGCTTGAAAGGAACAATGGGTATGGAACCAGTTTGTGAGGGGAATTGGAAGGGCCTGCTCACCATTTTGGGGAAAGTGAAGAGATATTCAATAAGGGAAAGGTAGGGTCCTGGTGCTTACTAGGGTAATTTTCCATTTTCACATTGTTAAAATGATGTCAGGCAGAGCTTTGTTGGGAGTGCTAAGAATCAAAGTACTTTTGTAACTAATGCTGAGAGTACTAGGCTAGGTAACTTAGGAATTAAAGAGAAGTGTTCTTTGTGTCCAACTGTTTGATGTCTAGATGTAAGAATATACTAACAGAAGTTCTCAGATTTTTCTTGAAGTCATCATTACTATTACTGCAGTCATGCAATGAGTGTCTTGTAGTACTATGTGCCTCTTTAATTGCTTCTTGTTGAAAATCTAGCTAGCTGGTCAGGGGTTCTGTAAAATTTAGAATCAAATAGATCAATATAGTACTTAGAACAAGAGAAGGTCAGATGTGTTATGTTGTGCTGCCATCATGTGGCTGAATGTAAAAGTGCACCTGACAAGGTATTTAAATACGGATTGGAGATACCCTTACATTTTCCACACAGCAATTTCTGTGTTTAACATACACTTATATACACTTATACTTTGCATTTATATACACTTGTATACAATAGTGTTTTTATTTATGGGTGACATGTTGACAGTATTTCACTGCTGCCCGACAACACCAAGGACCTGGGTTTAATTACTGGCCCAGTATGGAGTTACCACATTCTTCCCTTTTATCCATTGGTTTTCTCGAAGTTCTCCAGTGTCCACACATGTCCTAGTTTCATAAATATTAAGCTGATATGTTATAGGTGATTGTGCAAGTTTATTTGTGTGTTTTTATCAAGAAGGAAGGCTTGCTTGTGCCTTCACATGGCTGGTTGCCTTTTTGTGGATCAGTGTCACACATTTAAGTTTGCTATAACTGTAACACAGTTCTTCTAATGTTTATTTTTCTTTCAGATTTGTACCAAAGTTCTTGAGAAAAATGCAAATCCAGAGTGGAACCAGAGCCTCATTTTGCCAATTAGGGTAATAAGCAAACCAAATTAAAAATGGTAAAATCACATTATGAGACTTCAGTGACTGAATAAATATTGCTGGATAATAAATCCTTTGTATTAAACTTTGTAACAGTGGGCACACTTATTAATCAAGTGATGCAATTTATGATCAACTACAAAGTGATAATCTTTCAGGTCTTAGGAGGTGATCAGGCAGACTCTGTAGATGGACTCTTGGGTTCCATAGATTGAAATCAATGAATTGTATTTATTCTTGGTGTTCTTTTAAGTCAATCAGTTCAGAACAGTGCACTTATTTTCACATTCAAATAGTTTATTAGTGTAATAAAATAATATAGAAAACACAGAAGATGGCTGCCCTTAATAATAGTGTCTCATTCTGTTGACTAACAGAAAAAGAACTTCAATAAAGTTTATAAACACTTTTGCCACTTGGTGTTAAAAGTTGATAGAGAGATTGCACTGATTGCAGAGTTACTTCATTGCTTTTTTAATATTCCTATAGTCAATTTAAAAAATATTTTTAAAGAACTAAAAACTAAAGTCAACAAAGAAACTTCAGTGCACAGTGTACATATATAATGTATATCATTTTTTAGTTAAAGTTATATTGTGTGGAATATGTTACACAAGTAATGCGAGATTTTTTCACAGAGTTTTTTTATATTGTTTCTCATTGTTGGCTAGTGTTGGTAAAACATATACATATATAAATATATTTTTTTCATATCCAGTTTCCTTCAATGTGTGAAAAAATGAGAATTCGTGCAATTGATCGGTAAGTATCCTCATTGAATGACTGTAATACATGGTAGATCTCACCAGCTTACTGTACTGACGATGGTTTAATTTTATTTCTTAGGGACTGGTCAAGCCAAAATGATGTGATCGGCACCAGCTTCCTCTGCATGTCCAAAATCTCAGCCCCAGGAGGAGAAATTGAAGGTATAGTAGCTCTCAGAGACTGGAGCTGAAGCATGTTTTGCTAATTTCCTACATGTCCTAGGTGTGTAGTCACTGGGAAGAGGAGAGACAAGGAAAGAGTAGAGGAGACAAAGAAAAATGAGGATATTATTAAAGAAAGAAGAGGGGTGGAGAAAGAAGAGTTCATAGAAGTTTGAGAATGAAAAAAAAGCTATTTAGAACATAGTAGGCAGGTGGGGCTGAAGCATGGGAGGAAGAAGAGATTTGAAGATCATTGGCAATAGTGTATTGGTGGGTCTACCTCTTGTTCCCACAGAATTTTCATTTCAACTGATCCTCTGCATTAGATATAATTAAAACAATATTCATCACTCAAACTGTTCATTTACTATACTCCAGCTGAAGTTTCAAGAACACTAAAACTGACCACAGAATTTATACATTCATGTTAGGAAATCACTCAGCGTGTTAAAGAGACCTATACACTCATGGGATAATCAGAAATTCTATGGAGTATGAAAAAAACTGTCATGTTAAGTTTAATTATTTTTTTTTACCTGATTTCACTTAGAAATTTGCTTAGTTTGCCATACAGCAGGAAAATGGAAAGTAATTTATACTTTAACACGTGTGATATATCACCTTGGCATGGTTTCATGATGTATAAATACACAATATGACTAAAAGTATGTGGACGTCATTGACAAATTTTGAGTTGTTCTTAACAGATGCATAAAATCAAGACATAGCCATGCAATTGTTGTTGACAATCATTGGCAAGAGATGGGGCCATTTTATGGCACTGTCATAGAATACCACTTTTGCCACATGTAAGTATGGTAAATTTATGTCCTTCTTGATCTGACCTACTCAATTGTAAGTGCTAATATTGTGAAGTGGAAGCATCTAGGACCAACAACAATTTAGCCACAAAGTGGTGGACCATACAAACTCAGAGTGATGCCGCTGAGTGCTGAATGGGTTCCCATTGTTGAGCACACGAGCCTAAGATTACTATGTGCAATGGAAAGCATTGGCTGCAGTGGTGTAAAGCAGGCTGCTATTGGACTCTGGAACAGTATAAGCATGCTGTATGAAGTGATAAATCATGCTTCACTATCTGGCAATCTGATGGACTAATCTGAGTTAGATGAATGCCAGGAGAATGATACCAAATGAACTGCATAGTGCCTGCTGTAAAGATTGATGGAGGATGGACAAAGGACTGGGGTAGTTTTTCCGATTTTTGGGTTAGGCCCCATGGTTCCAGTGAAGGGTACTGCTAATGCTTGTACAAACACAGACATTTAAAAAACTTTGTGGCAACAGTTTTGTGAAGGTCCTTTTCGGTTAGTGGAAAGCATCCACAGAACAGTGGAGGCTGGTATAGCCACAAAGGGGGAGCCAACTTCATAGTAATGCTCATGGCTTTGGAATGGGGTGTCTAACAAGCTCATATCGGTGTGATGGTCAGGTACCCACAAACTTTTGGCCATATAGTGTATAGCTTAGGCATTAAACTGTAAACCACAGAGTTAACTGGTACATTTGCCACAACTGAGTCATATATTAACACTGGGCAAATCACTTAGTTTACTGGACTGTAGGAAAACGGAAAATAGTTTACACTTGTGAATTATAAGGCTTTAACATGTGTAATATATTATTTTGGTATAGTTTACATGATGTATAAGGAATATAAAATATTAATACAGTATATGCATAGTATAATATAATGATATTTATATCATATTTATATCATATATATATATGGTGAGTCAAAATTATGTTAATGCTAATGGTACTGCAATGTATATACTTACAGGTATATACACTTTTTGTGCACAATTTATGTGCCACATATTTTACATCTGTTGAACATGATGGTGAAGAGGTTGAAACATTCCTAGAAATCATCGTGCACATATGAAGTATGTTTTGTGAATAAATTGTTTCCGCCATTCAATTGTTAAAATAATTTTGACTCACCCTGATATATATATGTATACACACATTATATAACATAATGATTTTTATGATATATACCCACAAACATGTATATATATTATGTATTGTAAGAATAATACAAGAACACATTAGAAAGGGTTTGGGGCAATTTCGTGGGGTTGAGGGCACTTTCGTGAACCTGTATATTTTGATGAGAAAACAAAACAAAAGTGAAACAAGATCAGACTGAGGTGATGTGGATGAGGAGGTGCTTATATGGCATTTAGACAGGGGGAGGCGGGTCCATGATGGCGTGTGACAGAAGTGACGTCAGAAGTGGAACAGGTGTGTCAGTCTTCCATTCTGCCATAATGTTTCCTTGATTTACCCCTCTGTTACACAGGTTAAAATTACAAATTAAATAATTCAGACAAGATTAAAGCACACATTATAGACTTTCATTTAATGGTATTTGCATACATTTTGGTCACATAATGCAGTAATGACAATACTTTTTGTACATGGCACCCACATTAGTCATGAAAACATAGGAAAAAACAATGATAATGTTTTGCAATTAACAATCATATAGTGAACAGCACAAGTGGGAGAATGTTCGATTGCAAGTCAGCAGCATCATGGTTTCAGTTCTGCCTGTATAATTTTCTTTACCTCAGTCTTATATTATTATGTTTATTAAACAAACCTATAAAACTAAAACTACAAAACTACAAAATGATCTACACTATGCAAGTGATATAAAAATAATTATTTATTAATTAGGGGGCTTACCCCCTGCTCGCTTCACTTGCCAACCCCCTTGGCCTGCACTACGCACCAGCCACTTCACATCTGTGCCGCTCACGTTGTAAACAGGGGGGCTGAATGCATCACAAGGAGACACGGTCGGTCCTCCGAAACCCCCTCTTAAACGGTGATATAATAGGAAAAAAATACATTTTTTTTTTAATCTTTATCTCGTGCGGCACTTCGAACATTTAAAAGCCTGTACAGCAGCTGTCTTTGTCATCTACTCTTTGTCTTTAATTTCCGGCTCCCCGGGCATGGTTAAATCTCGTGAGTTCTTGATATTTTTTAGTTTATAATTTAACAACAGAATAAGAAAATCTAACAACATCACATTAACGTTTGATAAATTCTGTAAAGAATGATGCCAAACATATATATGTAGGTTTAAAAAATAAACCCGATTTAAAGCATGACAAAAAATGTCACATAAAATCGTTGAACTTTTAGGCTTAGGATTTTACATATATATAGAGTAGATGCAAGATTCTTTATCAAAAATAAAAATATTAAGCATTGTTAAACAAATAACATATTCACACCACTCAGTCTTTACTTCTGACTATTTCTTATGTTCTGGATGTACATTTATTTTGAAAATTCATAATAATATCTTCTGATTTGCTATGAATTTTCAATTGCTGTCTTCTTTAATCTGTAATTTAAACTAATTATATACTACCAGTGTGACTTTCTTTTAATTATAATTCACAACAAAAAATGTAATTCATCCTTTCAAATGTTACATTTAATCAATGAAACTTTATTACACAACAGCTACATTTTAAATTTAGTATTGTCACAAAACAATGGACAACAGGAAGTAATACATCTCACAGACATTTGTGTAGAAACAGATCACTCTCTAAATGAAATGTAGTTATTTTATATAACTTTCAGTGTGACAGCTGTCACAAAGATGTTTTACAGATCTCTTTACAGTGAGAGATTCCACATAACTCAATCAATATCGACCATTCTGAGACATTTTAGTGTTTTACATTATACTGCAGGTGAAACTGGGCAGTAGTGGTGCTAATGGAGAAGCTCAGTTGAAATGAAAATTCAAAGAGAATGGCATTCAGAAGGGAAAGAAAAGAGAGAGAGAAAGAGAGATGAGGGGGGAAAGTGCCAGTGAGGGACACAGAAGGCTGCAGCAATGAGTTCTCCTTTACTCCTTCCAACACAAGAGGATGGCCTGCTTGCTGTCTTTTGGTGTTATGTTGTAATCAGTGTGGTGGCATCTAAGTAATGCTGTCTGACTTAGCTCTTGTGCATAATGTTTGTTGATATGATATGATATATGATATCATGTTCTGGAGTGGTGGAGGGTATTGGTGGCTGGCTATTTTTCTTATTGCTCCCAGAACAGGGGAAACCTTGCATGGTTTAATTGTGGAAACTAACAGCAGCCTGATCCCCCAAAGGATTACAGTTTGCAGTGCGGAATGCACAGTGTCAGAAGAGTGGGGCGACACAGAGCAACAGAAGCACTCTTTGGAACTTTTATTCTTCAGAATACTCCCCTAAGTACTGCACCACAGGAAGACAAAGCTAATGCTGTTAACAGTTAAACAGACCCTCCAATGATCTTGTGCAATTTCTCTTTATTTCTTCTATTAGTTCTGAATAAAACTTCTCATCCTAATTCTAGGTTTTATTACCCCTCTTACCATACTTTTTCAATAACACTTTTATATTTTGTTTTTGTATCATCACTCTAATTTTATTACTTATTACTCTTTACCATTATGTTGCTTTAGTAATTATTCTTACATTTTTTGTCATGTGTGGTGAGCCTGCAGCTTCAATACTGAAGTAGATAAGTATACATAAATGTACCTAAGTGCTAGCATCCTATGTATTACAATGACTTATTAACGTGAAGAGTGAGGAGCGTGAAGCAGTGGCTCAGATCATCGCAATCCCCTCCATTACCTTCTAGTTGTTGTAAGTTGTTAAGTTGGTAACAGTAAATACTTTAGCTTCTGCTTATATCCCCAGGTATGCTGGCTTCTACATTTCTGATTATTTAATCTGGTGATATTTTTTTAATTAGCCATGCTGGAAAAAAAGTGACTTTTGATTTGTGTTTGATTTTGAGGTTAGTTACCTCACCTCAGATCTTCTTGAAATTCAGAAATCATGCTGCCCGTGTGTGGAATTCAGAGACTAAAAGCTTTGTCCAGCACAAACTAATTATGCTTGTCTCTTTCCCACTGGGGCAAAGGAACCATCATACATATGAACTTTTGTTATCATGTATTCACTGTATCTCACACCTTTATGCAGTAAAGTAATTTTGAAATCTAAAATGTGTAGTACTATTTTTGCCATATTTTGTTGACAAATGAAATACTGGCAATTTCATAATTTCTGCAATGTATTTCAAACTAAATACCTCAATGGTGCATGCACAATAAGATTACATGCATAAATAAAAATATAAAAAGAAAAAAGCATTAAAGGAGGAGCAAATTAAAACATTATGTGACTGTTGAATGTATTTGTATAAAAAGGAACCATGAAAATATCTTGATAGATAGATAGATCATACTTTTTACAGAATTTCAAGAAATATAGCCAACTACAGAAACCTCCTTGAGAGATCAGTCCCAGTCACAGTGAGGCATTATGCAGTCAACAGTAAAGACACTGGAGTATCAGGGCCCTCACCATGTATTCTACCTTATTTTCATAAATGCCTCCTTGTATATGAAACCATTTCACAAAACCAACCAAAGACGTACACTTTCAACCTGTTCTGAAGCTAGCATTTATGTTCATCCATTCAGACCATACTGATTAAAGTAAATAAAAAATATTAAGGATGATGGTAGATCACTATGCCAGTAAAAATTATATATATTCCTTTAAAACAAAATAATGGATGCACCACTCAGGGCCATCTTAACAGCATTGAAGGCCCCTGGGCAAAGCAATACACTGGGGCTCCTACCTACACAACCACTCAGCAAGTCACAGCATACATAGATTAGCACGGGGGGCCCAGTGTGCCCATGCATTAAGACGGCCCTGACACCACTATGATACAAAATGAGACACTCTTATCCAGCTGTTTGCAAGGACGGCTGTTTATGGTAAACTTTAACGAATTAGTAATATATTTATATATCTATATTTTTATAACTTTTAACATTTTTATGCTACATACCTGAAGATAATACAAGGATAGTACCAAGTCTGATACGTGTTCTCTTTTAGCGGTGGGGTATTTCCGATTTCTCCTACATACTGTAGTAGTAGGGTGTTGTACCAGGTTAGCCATTATGGATGCAATGAGAAGTCAAGCAAAATGGCAGCTCAGGCCCCTTCTTCAGGCAAGTTCTAATCAGATTATTTTATTACATCTTGTTTGAAGAAGGGGCCTGAGCTGCCTCAAAAGCTTGCATATTGTAATCTTTTTAGTTAGCTAATAAAAGATGTAATTTTGCTTGACTTCTCATTGCATCTTACATAATGTATAACATATTATATATTGTATATAATTTATACTTTAAAATTTGAATACTACGATACTTTATCAAAAAGAAAGAAGCCTACATGTTTTAAAGTTTAAGCAAAAACTGTGGTCATCAGAATAAAGCAGCTTTGAGTGCAGTCTTCCCTGCTGTTATGAGTGTGGGCAACCTTTGAATAATTTTGCACAAAAAAGGGTTTTGTTTATGCTAATACTACAAGCTGGAGGGAGAAGAATGTCACTTTGCAACCATTTTGCTTTCAAGTGGGGTTCCTCTATATTAACTGGGATTCCACATCTCACAATGAGGGACCTTGTACTGCCTCCTATAGGCCAGATGGTGTTTTGTTTTCCTGCCAGTCCTCTGTAGCTCCTATCCCCCCACTCTATTTAAGGAGAGGGACAGCCATATCTTCTGGATTTTGCATGGATGCTTGCCTTCTGTTGTCCATGGGAAGGCACCTTAAGGTCTACTCTGGCCATGCTTATATCAATTAAACTGTTTTGGTTATTTTGTCCCCTGTTAGTTTCACCCTTCTGACACTGGTATTGTAACTGATAGGGGGTTCCACTGAGCCCCAAACGCTGGACAAAACCAACATAAATACAGTCATGGGTTCAAATATAATGATTTATTCTTACCAGTTCCTTACATGCCCCTCTGGAATCCATTGTATAATATAACACTCAACAAGGTTTTCTTCCTTTTCCTGGATGACTTTCATTTGCCCATTGCCACTTCTTGTTATTTGACTAGTATCATTTTCAACTTGAATTTATTTTTCACTTCATAGGAATTTTGGCTCTGCTTCTCCATGGCTCAACATGGACGCTTTGATCAGACTATAATAATTAATTAAAATGGAATTCAGTGGCATATTTCTACTTTAAACATATAGGATCATACCAGGTGGAGAATTGGGTAGAGTAGCAGCAGCAGTGCATTCTGGGTGTATGTGTGTGTGGCTCACAAGAAGGTCTTTCCTTGTTCTTGCCTGTCTTACTAACAGAGGTTGAAAAGCCTAGTCGTATCTCTGGCTGGTGCATGCTAAGGATGCAGTCCGTTGTGAATTTGTGTTATTGTCTGTTCTATGCATCATTTACTCTTCTGTCTCCTAATCTCTCTCCATTTATCTGTGCTCCAGATGAAATGCCTCCAGTGACCTCCAGCCAAGCCAGGAGTACGTTCGGTATTTATATGTCTTTCTCCGCTGTTCCACTCATTCATATGAGACAGGATAGTAGTGTAGTTGGAAGTGGGTGGGCTAGAGTTATCATGCAATAATGACTTAAATGTGTTCCAAGCAGTCCACAATGCGTTTCATGGAGCCTTCACCTTTTTCAATGGCAGATAGATCAGGGCGTTGTCCACATAACAGTGAATTAGATTCCATATTTATAAAAAAAGATCCTAAAGGAAGCATGTACAGGGAGAAAAGAAGTGGATCATGAATGGACCATTGTGAAACTCCATACAGTAGATAAGAGATGCTGAGAAAGATGAAAAACTACTAAGGCCAACTGAAAAATGCTTCTGGGAAGATACCATCTAAATCATTCAAATGTATTCCACAAATACCAACACAGAGCTCAAGATGAGAAATGAGTATATCATGGGCCACTGTGTTGAACGCATTACTGAAGTCCAAAAGCACAAGAAGAACAGAATCTCTAGAATCAGTAGTTATTAACAGATCATCAGACTCAGTGCTCTTTTTAAATTTTTTTTACTTAAATAACACCCAAACAAAAATGAGATATGACATGAACCAACAGGTGACCAGATATGCTGGGACCTCAAACTCCAACCAACCAGTTTCTTAAGAAGAATCCAATTCTTGTTGTTAATTAAATCTGCTAATTAATTCCATTGCCTGTTGCTGCTCTCTTTCTACCACAGGAGACATTTCCAAAGCTTTTGATTTTCTATTGTTTAACAGTGCCATCAAAATGTTTTATGGACCACAGCCAATCAACATTACTGAGACTTCACCATTCTTAATTTTCAGAAATTGTATGATGGACACATACAGTATGTTTGACTTGGTTTGTACGTCATTATTGATTGTCTGCTAATTAGAAAAAAAAGAAACAATTAAGGGGTCTGATTCTTAAATAGCAAGCCTAGTAAAAGGAAAGGAAAGGAAGTTACTGTAATTAGGTGCCAAAACACAGAAAACAGTGAGAATGAAAGCCTGCAGCTACTGCAGCCCTCCAGGATCAGAACTGGACACCCCCGCCTCAGCCCCACAGGTACACTTAAGCACCACAGTAATAGTATTCTGCGGTGGGCTGGCGCCCTGCCCTGGGTTTGTCCCTGCATTGTGCCCTCTGTTGGCTGGGATTGGCTCCAGCAGACCCCCTTGACCCTGTGTTAGGATATAGCGGGTTGGAAGATGACTGACGGACTGACTGTAATAATATTTTATATTTATCCAGATGGGGCGGCACGGTGGCGCAGTGGGTAGTGCTGCTGCCTCGCAGTTAGGAGACCCAGGTTCATTTCCAAGGTCCTCCCTGCGTGGAGTTTGCATGTTCTCCCCATGTCTGCGTGGGTTTCTTCCCACAGTCCATTGACATGCAGGTTAGGTGCATTGGCGATCCTAACATTGTCCCTTGGTGTGTGTGTGTGTGTGCCCTGTGGTGGGCTGGCAACCTGCCCAGGGTTTGCTTCCTGCCTTGCGCTCTGTGCTGGCTGGGACTGGCTCCAGCAGACCCCCGTGACCCTGTAGTTAGGATATAGCGGGTTGGATAATGGATGGATGGATTTATCGAGATGTATCATATCAAATGGGAATCAATTATGGGCAGATGAATGGACTAAAGTCACCATTCTGCCATGTTCTTACTTTATTTCTTTCTGTCTTTCTTTCTTAAGTGGTAAATTGAATACACTGTACAATATGCAGCAGCAGTGCTTACATTGTATGCAGTAATGGCTTTTATGCAATGATAAAGTTTGTTATCTTAGGAGACATAACATTTCGCTACCTGAATCTATTTTATTCTCATGCAGAATGAGATAAGCAGATAAATGGTTAAATCAATGCATTCATTTGTCTTGCTTTGGGGAACGTTTTCAGCTTTTATGGGAACAAAGGCATAAAAAAGTTCTCTGTGAATATGGAACCCAAAACCTGATCCTAAAAGGCTGCATTGTCAGCAATCTCAAGTTTGGAATAAGCGCTATTAACAAATAATGGAAGGCAGTGGGTGTCCCTCTTTCAGGATTTGTTTATTCAGGACTGGTTGCCCTTAGGAGTTCAATTCAGTGATATTTTTTAATAAGGTCTGTTCAAGAAGTAAATTTGCATGGTATTGCTCATTTTTGTTGTTGGTATTAAAATTTATTATATTACAGTGTAGGGCCATTAAGCCGGCGGGCCAGTAATCCACAAATTCGCTTAAGCTGCGCAAAAAGCTTGGATCCGAATTTATTGACACTATGGATCATACGTACCTAAACATGGCCTCTCAAACACTCGAGACAGGTGTTGACAACTGTCATTTTGGCATTTCGAATGTCCGTGATTGACATGCTATGCACTATCGCGGATTAAATATTTAAATGCTGGTTTATAACTTCAAAGAGGTATTTATAGAAGATTAGTCTTTTATTTATCAATAAACAATAAAATAACTTACAATGAAATTCAAATATTAATCTGTTTTATCCACGCTGAGTGTCAGCGTTATGGAGGCCGCCATTGTAACCGATTCACACCTTACAATGCTACAAAGTTAATCCGCGGTAAATCTGAAAAAAATCGACACGTATTTAAAGTATTATTTATTTAACCCTAATCTGATAAAACTTGAAATTGTATAAATATGACTCACAAACCCAACGTATATCACTTCAGTTTCTGAATCTATAGCAAGCACATCATATTTCTTTAAAAAATTTTACGCCATGAGTAATAAACGTAAACACGCTTCATATGATGTTCAGCAAAAGCTGGATGTCATCGAAATATGCATTTAATATGCAGCACGCAATATCGCGATCGCAAGACTACGGCGCTACTTTCAAAATGGCGATTCGCGGGTCAACACGTGAGAAAGGATTGTGACTCAAAAAACATTTATTTTTCCATTATTTATTGTAATTTATGCATTATCAAAAAATATTTAAGCCGCGGACCACCTAAGCCACGGCTAAGCAGTTTGGACACCAATCACTGCGGCTTAATGGTCCTACACTGTAATTTGTTGATTTTTTTTGAGCTGTGAATCCTACAGTAACAGCTAGAATATTTTCTCAACACTTTAGTATTAGAAATTGAATTATCCTATCTAAAAGTATAAATAATAATAACTTGATTCAATTTTTTGCACATACTGTCATTCATGACAGATGATACCTCAAAGACCTCCTTGTGAACAATATCACCAAAGCCAATCAGAGGCCTGCACCACCAAGTTGAGTAGCGGAAGTGTAAAATGAGCTGATGAGCTGAGCAGAGTAAAGACTAGATAAGTGCTTTAGAAATGTACATCAACAGTGCAGGGAAAGGAACATCAGGGTGTAGACTTAGTATAATTCAGTCACACTCTTGCACCTTGGCTATATACAATATTTTGGTTATAAAAATAATAATGAGTGAAACAGATGAGCTTCAATTTTGATATGGTTTTGCAAAACAGATGCTAAAATTCCTGTTATAGGCGATTTCACAATTGCAAAATATGAGACTCGGCAGGGAGTTTGCAGTTTGAAAGGTTTCTTTTAGGGTGGAAAGCCTCATTCACACTTTTGTGTTTACTTGTTTTCTTGAGGGTAGCTGAATAAACCAACATAATCCATAGAATGTTAATAAAATCAGTTCTTTTTGTGCTTCTTGTTCACATCACTGAGGAAAACTGCAATTTTTCTTTTTTAAAAACATGTAACATACTACATATTTTTAGCACAGACGCACAGTAAAAGGCACCATTGTGTACACTGCTGTATTTTCTCAACAGGAAAACACAGTACACGAAAGGTTGCTGCAGTCAAATCCCCACTCTAGCTGCTACCTACCAACCGCCTCCTCTTAGCTGAGGATACGCACATTTCTGGTGATTTTTTTTTTACCAAATGACCAGCAGATGCTTGCAGAATTAATACGAAAACATATCCAAACAGGAAACAAAACATTTTTCTTCTTCTGTGAATGGCACGATTTTCCCCAAAAGTTAAGCACAATATGCATTTCTTTTTATCAAAGTGAAATACTGATTTTTGCTGCAAATTCAATTTTGTGCAAATCATTTTGCTCATCATTAGTTATGTATACGAATAGAGATTTTTTGCCGTTAAAAGCCACTACAGTGTACACAGCCATCTGTCAAAAATAAAAGAAATGGTGTTCTTCATAGGAGTAAGAGGAATTCAATTGAAGTTGAATAAAAGATGACAACCAAAAGAAAGACTGATTGTACATCTAAAGAAATACTTAATATAAGAAATACTTCTTTAGAATGCACTGTAATAATTTTTATTTAAATATGAGAAAAAACAAATAAAAGTTAATGACAACATTTTAATTTTATTACTGCAAAAATGCATCTATTTCACATTTACTATTATGTAACAAGACCTTTACAAACACTTCTTTGGGTGTTCATAATAGTTACAAAGCAACACTAAAGTGTTTATTCATCTCTGCAATGTGACTGACTAACAAAACCTCACTTTGCAGAGGTCTGAGGTGGCTTAACTGAGACACATTTCTCTTGATATTACCTATTTAGTATAAGATCTATGAAGTCATTTTACCATCATGTTAGTACGGCACACTGCACAGAGACGAATAACTAATCTACTGATGTTTTATACAAGTATTATGAGGACCAAAAAAAGCCTTCTGTTAAGGTCTCGTTACATAAGGGGAAATGAGTAATAGATGCATTTTTGCTGTACCTAAAGTTAATTATTACATGCTAAAGTTATTAGCAATTTATTTTTTTGTTAGCTAATTCTTGATGAGAACTAGTGGGAAAGTAAACGATGACAGCTCTCACACCTCTTCTCTGATTGTTTTGACCTCACAGTGGATGACAGTCTTGGCTTCCTGCCCACATTTGGTCCTTGCTATGTCAACCTGTATGGTAGTCCACGAGAGTTCAGCACCTTCACTGACCCCTATGAACACCTAAACCTTGGGAAGGTATGTGGAGCTCCTTTTAACTCACAACTGTCTGGAAAAAAAAAACTGGAAAATGAATATGTGCTCCTGTTTTGTTTTTTTTTTACTTTTTAAAAAAAAAAGAAAAAATGTTTTTTATTTTCTTCCATTTCCCAGGGAGAGGGAGTGGCATACCGAGGCAGAGTTCTCTTGGAGCTGGACACAAAACTGGTGGACCACACTGAACAAAAAGTGGAGGATATTCCTTCAGATAATTTATTAGTTGTGGAGGTGAGAATTTTGTTCTTTCAGGGTTATATACTCTAAACAGCTTACTGCTAGATTATATTGTATGCTGCAGAAAAGCTATCTGAAGCATTTTCATTCTGATCAATGGAGTAATGTAGGCAGTGGCTTTATCATCAAACTTGTCTAAGACAGGTTGAAATCTAAGTAAAAAGTGTAGACCTCAGTGTATTCAGCATCACCGTTTGCAGTGCACCTTCTATTGGAATGCATTTAGTCATAAAATGCATTGCATTTTTCATACCAACAGCTGGTGCTTCACAAACATTTAATAATAAATGCATTGCCACTTTCATTTTAACACATGGCACATCACAAACATTTATACTAATAAAATGAATTGCATTTTTCATTCCAACAGATGGTGCATCATAGACATTTGCAGTAATAAAATGCATTGAATTTTTCATTTCAACAGATGACATATCACAAAAATTTGCATTGATTAAAATGTATTGCATTTTTCATTCCAACAGATGGTAAATCACAAATGTTAACACTGATTTTACAAATTCCATATGCAATAGCGTATAACAACTGGATGGACACACAGATGCACAGGAACATTCACAGACACTTCTCCTTTTATTAAGAGCAATATTAGCATATAACTGAGACACCTCATATAACAAAGGAAAAAAGCCTGTGTAAGAAAACAGTTATTCACAGTTAAATAGTGTTAGATCCAGCTCTGTAGGCATTACAGTGAAACATTCATCCTTCTCCAGCTTTGTTTGACAGGCTTTGTTGTATGAACCGAACTCTCAATATAACTCAATGTAATTATCAAGATATATAAAGGATTCTTCAAATTTTTATAAATAAACCAGTCCTGCAACATCCTTCTCTCTGCTAACATCTGACTAGCTCCTGACAATTAAAGTAACTTTGGAATCAAATTTAAAATGTTTAGTATAGATTAGAAGTTATTAATCATATACAGTATGACAACTATATGTAAAACTAAAAACTTTGAATGGTGTTAACTAATAGTAATGCATCCACTACACAACTTCCTGCAAACACACACTCATAAGGTTGTCAGCAAGTGACTCAAAGGCCTTGCTCTGCATGGTTGGTCTTTTTTATGGCAGCACTGTAATTAGTCACTTAATCACACTTCATTGAGATATGAATATTGATATGGCTACAGTCTTGCAGACAAATGTATGTAGTGCTGTGCAAATAGCAGCATTTTAAAAGCATTTTAAAAATATTCTAATATATTTACTTAGGATATTAGATAGCTACTGTAAATATTGTCTATTGTTTATGTATAGTCAGTCAAATAGTGACACTGTCTTAGAATAAATTTGCCATCGCTCTTGAAAGTCATAAAAAACAAATAAAGGAAGGGGGCATCAGGACGGTATCTGGTTGTAAAAAATTGGCCTCTAATACCTTCAAGACTTGAGAGTACAACTGTCCCTTAAGTTAACTCAGAAAAGTAGCAGAAAAAGAAAGAAAGCAAAAGGGAGCACCATTAAAAATGCAGTTTCAAAATGTGGTTTACATGGTGTGACAAGAAAGAGTCCAAGACATCACAAAGGTTTGGGGCAGCCACCCATATATTGTTTTTCCCGGCTGCAAAAGTTGAAATAAGTAGCACGATGTGCATAGAACAGAGTCCAAAACAGAACTGATCACAACAGACAAAGATGGAGACTTTAAAGACCTGTATGGGAAGTGACATCATCAAAAGGGCTGGAATCAGAAGTCATGTTGTCGGGACCGGAAGTGACGTCAGCAAAGGCCCCGGTGCCGGATGTTATGTCAGCGAAGGGACCGGCACCAGAAGTGATGTCTTCTGAGGTGCTGGAACCTTGCAGGATTTCCCGGGAAAGGTCTGTAGGGAACTGAGAAAGACGGTCAGCGCACTCCGCTGCCCCCTGGTCGGATGTTTTATTACAACCCTTTAGCTGCCTCCAACTTGCACGTGTGTGATAAGGCCCCCCCCCCCTCAGCCCAGGCCAATCGGGTTGGGTGTCCTGCACCAAGAGGGCATCAGTGTTGGCGTGGAGGTAGCCCTTACGATGAATTAGCGAAAACTTGTAAGGTTAGAGGTCAAGAAACCACCTAGTGACCTGTGGATTCGACTCTTTGTGAAGGGCCATCGACACCATCAACGCTTTGGCTCAGCACGGCCCCTAGGACTGTGTACGAAGCGTCCATCTCAAGAATAAAGGGGAGAGAAAAATTAGGAGCTTTTAATACAGGTGCTGAAGTAAGAGCCTGTTTTAAGTCACAGAATGCAGCGTCCGTCTTGTCAGTCCATACCACATGATTAGGAGCCCTGTTCTTTGTTAGATCAGTCAAGGGCGCCGCTCTCTCTGAAAACCTAGGTACAAACCGGCAGTAGCACCCAGCTAATCCAAGAAATGCTTGGACTTGCTTTTTGGTTCGTGGGCGGGACCATTTTAAAATGGCATCTATTTTTGAACACTGTGCTTTCATGGTACCCTGTCCCACCAGGTAGCCTAAATACATCCAAACATTTCTTTGGATTGATACGAAGCCGGGCTTCCTCTAGTGTCCTCAATACTGCTGTGACCTGTCATACGTGTTCCTTCCATGTGCTGGAATAGATGATGACATCATCCAGATAGGCAGCACTATGTGCATTATGGGGGTGGAGCACTTTGTCCACCAGACACTGGAAAGTCATAGGAGCCCCATGTAACCCGAATGGAAGGACATGACACTACCAGTGTCCGCTAGGGGTGCTAAACGCTGTCTTGACCTTCGCGGAGTCTGTTAAAGGAATCTGCCAGTACCCTTTTGTCATGTCAGGTGTGGTCAAAACTTTTGCTTGGCCAAGCTTATCGAGGAAGTTGTCCACGTGATGCATTGGGTAAGCATCAAATAGGGAGACCTCGTTAAGCCGTCAGGCTTATTAACCAATACGATTGAACTGGACCAGGGACTATAACTTTCCTCTATCACTCCTAGCTCCAGCATTCACTTTGATTTCCAGTTCCACTTCTGCTTTCTTTGCATCAGTAAGTCTATAGGGGCACTCTTGGACTATAACCCCCGGTTCAGTCACTATACCGTGCGCAATCAGGGAGGTCCTTCCTGGTTTTTTACTCACCACCTCCGAAACAGACAGGATAGCTGATTCCAGCTCCTGCCTTTGTCTGGCAGTTAATTCCTCACAGAAATTAAGGGTGTCTGTGTGAGTAAAGAATGAGTAGGGCTGAGCAGAGGAGGGATCAGGTTCCCTTTCCTTCCACGGCTTCAGCAAGTTCACATGATAAACCCGCTCGTTTGGTCTACGATTGGGTTGTTTCACCAAATAGTCGACCAATCCTTTCCTCTCCTTAATTTCATAAGGGCCTTGCCAATGGGCGAGTAGTTTAGAATGGGAGGTGGGAACTAACACCATGACTGGATCCCCCGGATGGAATTCTCAGAGTGTCGTGCCACGGTCATATTAGCGGGCCTGACAAATTGACATTCTGGACAAGAAATACAAAAACAGCGAACCTTCGCGTTAATTCCCAGCCAATAAAATCGAAGCTTGATCCACTGTAAAGTTTTTTCAGAGCCCAATGGCTTCCAAGGAGGTGGGCGTGTGCTAATTCACAAACCTGCCGCCGGTAGGCTCAACAGTTTCCGGACCTCCCCCCCCATGTTCCATGACCCAATATAATAGATAATTTTCTATTACAAAGTGAGGTCCCTGTGGCATGTGCTGATGTGTGCGTTGGCCATTGATGAGGACTACTGCATTCTTTGCAAAAATTAGGGAGTCATCATTCCACTGCTCTCTTTTGAAAGAAGCCGGCATTTTCCTAAACTGAAAGTGTATCTCGGAGAGAGGGTCTGACCTGACCTCAAGGGGCAGGGATTCCTCTCGACTCGTCGAGGCCCAAGTTTTTATCGGGAATAGTCAATAGTTTACCCCATTTGTTATCAGACCAGTCCCGCCTCAGAATCACTGGAAAAAGAGGATTAGGGTGGACCACCATGGGAAATTTTTTTACCAATCCTCCCTGACTGACGAAACATAGGGCAGTATCGTACATGCAGATTTCTCTGTGTACGCATTTTATACTGGTCTTTTCTTTAATTTTTTGTTGCGGTAAGATATAGCGGCAATCAACAATGGAAATGTTGCTGCCAGAATCAAACAGGGCTTCTAGTTTATAACCATTAATGACTACAAGTCCCGTATTTGATAATGTCAGAGGGTTGGCCAGAGCGCAAAAACCATCTCCCACCCTCCACCTACATCCCGCCTTGTTCCTGGGTAAGTTGCACGTATGGTGGCCTGGGAACTCAGAGACAGGATCCGATTTATGTGGAAGAGACTTATTTTGTTAAACATAATCTCTAGGAAATCCACTAGAGGACTGTTTTGCTGTCCCAGATTTCAAAGCTGGCATGGGTGGCTTTATAAGCTGTATAAGCTCTTCCATAGAATGGAACTGGGGATAGCCCATATTTTACTGGGACCGTAGTCTAAATGGGCAGCTCAGCTCTCTCCTCCGAGAGAGCATAATAAGCCCTTTTCGTTTCATCCCCAGAAACCAGCCTATGTCTGTGTGTTTCTTTCACATTCTCCACTTGGTAACTTACTGACCTGGGTTTGTATTTTGGGAACAGAGCCTGTACTGAGTCCTTCCTGACCCCCGAATGCATTTCCCCCTACAGAAATTCTGCCCCGGTACTTTTCTATCTGGTTTCTTATTAGTTCGTGTCCCGGTTTCTTCTGGGACTTCATCCTGCCGGCTACGCCACTGTGACAAGAAAGAGTCCAAGACATCATAAAGGTTTGGGGCAGCCACCCGTATATTGTTTTTCCCAACTGCAAAAGTCAAAATAAGTAACGCGATGTGCATAGAACAGAGTCCAAAACAGAACTGATCACAAGAGACAAAGAATTGATTTCCACCATCAAATAAATAAATAAATAATTGGCAATAGCAACTACAATTCCTAAAGAAATTAAACGTAAGCTACTTTTGTTAGTACTGTATCAGCTCAAAAATAAATCAAATTTAACTACTTGTTAAATGAAATTTATTTTCTCTGACTAGATCTTCTAACTCAATAACATCAGATTGTAACTGAGATAATAAACTAGATTCCTATATATTTGTTATCTGCAATCACTTTGGACAAAATATCAACTAAATAAATATCATCTACTTTTTAATTTATCTGCAGAAATTCATGCGAAAGCGCAGGTACTGCCTTTTTGCAGCTTTCTATTCTGCCACACTGCTACAAGATGTGGATGATGCCATTCAGTTTGAGGTCAGCATTGGTAACTACGGCAACAAATTTGACAACAGTTGCCTGCCGTTAGCATCTACCACACAATTTAGCCGCGCTGTCTTTGATGGTAAGTTTACTTTATTTTGCATGTAAAGTATCAGTATAATGTGCTCGATTTGTATAACAGTCAATCAATCAATCAATCTACGTTCTAAAAGTTTCCGCACTTTGGTATTTTCATTGGAAATGGTTAAGGCATGAGGTGTAGTAATCAGGCATTAAAAAGTTGGTATGACGCCTATGAAAATTGCATCGCAAAGGAAGATGACTATGTAGACAAGAGAGTAATTTGTTTTTTAAATTCTTTTTATTTATTTATTAATTTAGTTTTTAATTTTATTGATTTTATTGTAATCATTTCATACAAATAGATCAATTTTTACAAAAAATTGGATTGAAAACAAATCAACCCCCACCCTTGAGAAAGAAAGTATGGCCAACAGAGTAAAACTTAAAGCTAGTAAAAATAAATAAATTGATGAGTTTAATAGGCGGATAAAGATAAATGGAGAAGAAAAAGAAATGGGAAGAGAATCTGCTACCTCAGTGCTTTAAGAGCTTATTCTAAAATATTATTGATTAGATCCTGCCAGGTTTTGAAAAAGGTCTGCACAGATCTTCTAAGTGAGAATTAGATTTTTTCCAATTTCAAATAATATACAGTAATCCCTCCTCCATCGCGGGGGTTGCGTTCCAGAGCCACCCGCGAAATAAGAAAATCCGCGAAGTAGAAACCATATGTTTATATGGTTATTTTTATATTGTCATGCTTGGGTCACAGATTTGCGCAGAAACACAGGAGGTTGTAGAGAGACAGGAACGTCATTCAAACACTGCAAACAAACATTTGTCTCTTTTTCAAAAGTTTAAACTGTGCTCCATGACAAGACAGAGATGACAGTTCCATCTCACAATTAAAAGAATGCAAACATATCTTCCTCTTCAAAGGAGAGCGCGTCAGGAGCACAGAATGTCACATAGATAGAGAAAACAATCTCTAGCAAAGAAATCAATAGGACTGTTTGGCTTTTAAGTATGCGAAGCACCGCGGCACAAAGCTGTTGAAGGCGGCAGCTCACACCCCCTCCGTCAAGAGCAGGGAGAGAGAGAGAGAGAGATAGAGAGAGACAGAGTTTGTTTTTCAGTCAAAAATCAATACGTGCCCTTCGAGCTTTTAAGTATGCGAAGCACTGTGCAGCATGTCGTTTCAGGAAGCAGCTGCACAAAAGATAGCAACGTGAAGATAATCTTTCAGCATTTTTAGACGAGCGTCCGTATCGTCTAGGTGTGCAAACAGCCTCCCTGCTCAATCCCCCTACGTCAGGATCAGAGAAAGTCAGCGCAAGAGAGACAGAGAAAAGTAAGTTGGGTAGCTTCTCAGCCATCTGCCAATAGCGTCCCTTGTATGAAATCAACTGGGCAAACCAACTGAGGAAGCATGTACCAGAAATTAAAAGACCCATTGTCCGCAGAAATCCGCGAACCAGCAAAAAATCTGCGATATATATTTAAATATGCTTACATATAAAATCTGCGATGGAGTGAAGCCACGAAAGGCGAAGCGCGATATAGCGAGGGATCACTGTAAAACATCAGTTACCCAATGACTCAAAAGAGGAGAGTTAGGATTCTTCCAGTTTAGCAAAATAAGTCTGTGTGCCAATAGTGTAGTAAAGGTAATCACAGTTTGTTTGTCCTTCACAAGTTCAAGCTCATCTGGAAGAACACCAAATACATCTGTCAATGGGTTAGAAGGGATTGTGACACCAAGGCTGTCTGAAAGGCACTTAAAAATCTTTGTCCAGAATGATGTGACCCAGTGAGGCTGGAACTTGATCACAGCATTCGCAGGTTGGATCTTGTCCTGGAAACATTTTAGACAGTTTTAAGCAAGACAGATGTGCTCGATATATAATTTTGAGTTGAATAATTGTATGCTTTGTGCATATGAAGCTCGAGTGAATTCTCTGCATTGCTCCCTTCCACTCCTTTTCTGATATGTTGAATGAGAGATCATTTTCCCATTGTCCTCTTGGGTCTTTGAAAGGGAGAGACTGTAAAATAATTTTATATATTGCAGAAATGTTGTCTGAGTCCTCGAAACTGAGCAATATTTTTTCCAGCATAGAGGAAGGTGGGAGATGAGGAAAATCGGCAGGTTCTTTGTAACAAAGTTCCTAATTTGAAGATAGCGAAAGAAATGTGTTGCAGAAAAGTTAAATTTGAAATGTAATTGTTCATAGGATGCAAAGATGTTGTCTATATAAAGATCTCTAAGTAATTTAATCCCAAATGTTTTCCAGATATTTTAAAACTGCATATGTTTGCGAGGTTTGAAAAAGGTGGTTCTCATGCAGAGGTGCCACAGATAAACGGTTCTCCATCTTAAAATGCTTTCTACATTGGTTCCATATTCTGAGTGAGTGAAGCACAATTGGGTTATTAGTATATCGGCGATAACTTGCATTAATAGAGACACAAAGCAGGGGATATAAAGAAGTACTTCAGGATTTTTTTTCTATTGCGCTCCAAGCCTGTGTATGTTCATCTATTTGTGTCCAGGTTTTTATAGCTTGTATATTTGTTGCCCAGTAATAAAACTGAAAGTTGGGTAGAGCCATGCCACCTTCTGCCTTAGGTCTTTGTAGGGTCGCTCTTTGAATACGTGGATGTTTTAAGTTCCAAATAAATGAGGTTATGGTTGAATCTAATTGCTTAATAAATGATTTATTGATGTATATTGGAATGTTTTGAAATAAAAAGAGAAGCTTAGGAAGGATATTCATCTTAACAACGTTAATTCTTCCAGCTAGAGTGAGATGAAGGTTCGACCATCTATGCAAGTCTTGCTTAATTTTTTCCATACAGATGGCGAAATTTTGTTGATAAAGAGCTTTATGTTTACTTGTGATATTTACCCCTAGGTATTTAAACTGATCTGCAATGATAAAAGGGAAGGTGTCCAATCTAATATTGTATGCTTGTGAATTCACTGGAAAGAGCACACTTTTATTCAAATTAAGACCAGAGACCTTTTGAAATTCTGTAAGTGCTGTTAAAACTGCAGGCACAGTATTTTGTGGGTCTGATACATACAGTACCATATCATCTGCATATAGAGAAATTTTCTGTTCAAGTCCTTCTCTGATAATCCCCTTTATCTGATAAACATTTCGACAGTGAACTGCCAGTGGTTCAATGGCGATTGCAAAGAGCAGTGGTGACAAGGGGCATCCTTGTCTGGTACCACGTTCTAGTTTAAAGTAGTCTGAACAAATGTTGTTAATTCAAACTAAAGCTTCTGGATTGGTATACAGTAGTTTGATCCATGCACAAATGTTCGGGCCAAACCCAAATTTATCTAATGCAGTGAAAAGGTAGTTCCATTCAATCATATCAAATAATAATATCTCTGGGGTGTTTGATTTTGCTGGTGACTATATTACATTAAGCAGGCGTCGAAGATTGGAAGCTAAGTGTTGGCCTTTAATTAATCCAGTTTGATCTTGTGATATTACCGAAGGCAGCACTTTCTCCATCCTTCTAGCTAGGACTTATTCAGAAGTGAAATTGGTCTGTATGATGCACATTATAATAAGTCCTTATACCACTCTCAGATCTGGCATGATTATAATACGCGCTGCCCTCCTTGAGAGGAAGCAAAAAGAAAAAAGAAAATAAATAATCCTGGGTGCGAGTGACCAACACTACTTTTCTACTACACCACTACAATTATGGAGACACAACAGTGAAAGCAGGGTGAAGTCAAATGATTATTGAAAGACAATGCACATTATCACCGTGACAACAACAAAAAAAAACTTATATACATAATATCGCGCTGCAGCGCTTCCCCATCCCACACAAATCACGACACAAACTCTTGAAAACATACATTACTAATAAACATTTGAGCAAATGGAAACACAAAAAAAAAAACAATGGATTTATAGTTTTTTAAGTCTTAACTGTACGGTAGCGTTGAGCTCAGTCTGTAATGGGGAATGAGGCGCCGACCATATCTCTTATTCCGGGAAATGTTCTGATTAACTGTTCCTTGTGCTAGCCCATCAAGTCCTCTCCCGTATGCCTTCCTCCCGAAAGTAAAAATAATTTGACTGGCAATAAACCCGGGTTCACCTGACGATATCCAAGAGGTGTTAATCCTTTCCCTCATGCCTTTTCCTGTTATGGCCTCCTCCTCTCTCCTAGTTCTTCCTTTCTTTTTTCCCGCCACCTATTTACATACAGACAGCTCCTCCCCGTACAGTCTGTTGGCCCTCTAAGCCAGGTGCTCCCCTCCCTCTGTATAAAGGGCCGACCCTAAGCATAAAGGCATACCACTAAAACAGGTATGGGAAAAGGTACAAACTTACAGGTACATACACATATTCCAGTCAACCGTTACATCCTTATTTTGTTTAGGAAAGACAGTGATTAATGCTTGGCGAAAACTTTGAAGTAGAATTTGATTGTCTCTAGCTTCTCTAAATGTTGCTAATAAAAGGGGAGCTAGCTGAGTGGAGAATTAATTATAAAATTCGACAGGGTAGCCATCAGGGCCTGCTGCTTTCCCGCTTTGAAGTGACTTTATAGCATCTAGTAATTCTGATAGCACCAGAGGTTTATCCAATTCCTCTGCACTAAGAGTATCTATTTGTGGTATCTGTAATGCATCCAGAAATGCATTAGATTGTGTTTTGTCTTCTTTAAACTCAGTAGAATATAAGGGTTATAAATTCTTAATAAATAGAGTTAAAATAAAAAATAGAGTTTAAGTGCAAAAACGTTTTGAACATCCTATCTATCTATCTATCTATCTATCTATCTATCTATCTATCTATCTATCTATCTATCTATCTATCTATCTATCTATCTATCTGTCTATCTATCTATCTATCTATCTATCTATCTATCTATCTATCTATCTATCTATCTATCTATCTATCTACATGAAGTGTAGTACAGGGAAGGCAATGACCAACTTTACAATACACTTCTTAAATACACACTGAATTGTAATTGTAACTAATTGCTGAATGTAACTTCTTCTAGCTAATTTTCACCATCCTTGTGAGTTACTGATAAGCAAGGACCTGAGGCCAAAATGTTTTCTTCCCTGCTTGCAGCCATGCCAGGCCTTGTATATGCCACTATAGCTTATATATGGGCAAGACTTGGGCACAGATTAAAGGCTGAATAAAATGCTTGATTATAGTGAAGATGATAATTAACAAATGTTTTCCATACTAAGAATTATGTCAATGGACTGTAAAGCACAGTGCTGATAGTTAATTTATTCAACTGTGAGGACTTTAAACTGCCTGTGTAACACCTGAAAAAATATCTGTAAGCAATTGTATCATAACTCTGTGATTTTTTGCTTTGAAATGATTCTTACTTAGTATTTTATATAGAACATTTTAATTGTTTTTAAAGTAAGTGACTGAATAAGTTAATTAGTTAAGAAATCTAGGGTGTGTTTCCCAAAGAGGATGAACCTTAACTATTAGTAATCAACTTTATATATACATGCTGTCTTGCATTAAGTAAACCTGGATTCACATATCAGGGTATCCTCATGTCAAGTTTGCATGTACTCCCTGTTCCTGTGTGGATTTCCTCCCACTGTTCGAAGACATGCAGGTTAGGTGAATTTCTGATGCTAAATTGGCACTAGTGTATGGTAGGTTTGTCTATTTGGTGTGCGGTTGCCCTGCAATGGATTGGTGCCTTGTCTAAGGTGTGTTTCTGCCTGGTGCCCTATGCTAGCTTGGATAGGTTCCAGAACCCACTGCGATCCTAGTCTGGAATGAGCAGGTTAGGAAATAACAAGACATTTATTTACATTACTTACCTGAAAACCCTTTAAAGTTCTGGTGTTGTACAGGTTGAACTCCCACTCATAGCACCAGGTACTCCCTTATGTTCCCCTCAATACTGAAATATACTGGGGAAGCCCAGACTAGCAGTCCTTTTCAGTATCTTTCCAAGGATACCACATAGTACTTTGTAATGGCATGCAGACCATCATACAATTAATAAAACAGTTTATTCTTGAGTATTACATGATCCAGGGTGTGGGACCCGCTAGTTACGGTGGGTTTCTACTCCTCTTTCTTTCCTATGGTACGTAAAGAAAAAAAAGACATAACGTTCTTAGCATAGGCCTTGAAGAAGGGAGAATTCAAAATTAAATGTATAAAGACGATTTAGTTTAATATTATAGAATCTCAATATTCTTGCTTTGTGCATGATAGACACTTGAAGAAAAAGTTCAGAAGGAATGTGTGTTGTGTTTAATGACTGAAGCTCTCTATCTACCTCTGTCTCCCAGGATGCCATTACTATTACCTGCCCTGGGGCAACATCAAACCAGTTGTGGTCCTGTCATCAGAGTGGGAAGACATCAAATTTCGAACAGATGCACTGAACATGTTGCTGCACATTGCAGACAGGCTGGTGAGCTATTTCCCGTAATTCATTGCCTCACAAAATTAATGTAATACATTTGACTACTAACTCAAATCCAATTTTTAAAATTGGCATTATGCTTTATGAGTGTGTTTTGGAGCAAGCTGTTTAAAATGATGACTGTATTGTTTAAAGCTATATTGTCTCATGTAGAAAGCCCTTGAAATCTTTGTGAAGACTAAGTATTCTAAGTAGCAAAAAATTAATTATAATGTCAATCAAGCCCTACCTTTTCTTTTTTTCCCATCTAACCCCACACAAGTGATCTCCAATCCCACCTTCCTACCTGTCCTTTGCTGAAGTGTTCTAGCTGGAATAATTAGGAGCCATTTGTAGAATCTGAGCTGCAATTATTCCATTTTTACAGAAAGTCTCCTTTCATCCATCTTTGATAGATTTTCCTTCAAATTTATGTCAAAATTTTTCCTTTAATGTACATTCTGATCCTTCATCTCTTATTTCAGCTTGTCTGTTCTACTGTGTATTCTTTTTATATCCATCTAGAGTTTCAAATTCATCAGTAGCTTCAGCTCAGAAGAGTTGTCCATGCAATCTTTCACCCTGTGCTCTGATGCCATTACAGACTTTGCACACTGAGAGAACCTGGCTGATTAGGATGTTTGTCTCCTCATCCTCAGGCTGTACCATCAATGTGACACTGGCTTAATCTTTGGCTGGCCTTTAAGTATTTTTTTTTCTCTCTTGAGGTCTTTCCCTTTAGTTTCCACTTCATGTTTTTAGTATACTTTTTGACAATGCCACTCTGGTTTTTAAGAGGTTGGGAGCATGCACAGATAGCACATTGCCACATCCATCCCTTGATGAACCACCTGGATTGGAATCTGAGTGCAATGGGTGACACCTCCGCACCACGCGACCTGTGCAATGTTTTTTATGGTGGCTGGAGTGCCAATCCTGCCATCAACCCCCAAGTTTTTAACGTGTAAGTTGGAGGTCCTGCTTGCAGGGCAGGATGCAGATTAACGTCATACTCATGACAAAGTAATTGCAGGTTAATGGCTCTGCTAAAGGGCCTAATGGAGTAGAGTAACCTCTGGCATTTATGGGATTCGGACCAGCAACCTTCTGATTGCCAGTGCAGATCCCTAGCCTCAAAGCCACCACTCCGCCCAGGATATTAAGATATATATATAAAAAAAAGAAACAGACACCGCTGCCAGTGGAGCACCATATTAGGCATCCATCTCACACAACAGACATGACCAAAGTCTTTCCTTAAAAACAAATCAGAATAATAACTTAATCAATATAATCACAGTCCAAATGACTTCAGAAAATAACACCAGAATTATAAAAGTATCCTTCAAAATCAATGAAGTATGACACTGGGTTTTATACGTGTGAAGTCCATCAATATCTCCTTTAATGATCTCTTGGGCATAGCCATCAGCAGTGTGTCTGTTTGCGGAGAGAGTGTTGACCTTGTCGAGAGGTTTACTTACATTGGCAGTGACATTCATGTCTCTGGTGACTCTTCCTATGAAGTCAGCAGACTTCATTCATTTTAGAGATCCTCTTATTCTATTATTCTTATTATGTATTATTTACCTAATTAATTCATGCATTAAGTACATGATTTTTGTTCCCCTTGTGATGGACTGGCATCCTCTACAGAGATTGTCTCCAACTTCTTAGCTCCCTCTCCTGAACAAGCAGGTTAAGAAAGTGGATGGATGAATGGAGAAATGAATGATTTTCCCAAAGTGCAAAAGAAAAATCAATAATCATGCAATATATATGTGCTATTGCCTTGTCCTTGATGGTCTACAGTACATTACATTAGAGTCTGTACCATGCCACTCTTGTTGTACGGTTTGTACATCTTCTTCAGTTGCTTCAGTTTGCTTTCACATCCTAAAGACATACATCTGAGGTTTAATGACATTTCTAAACTGCCCCATCATGACTGAACATGATTGTGTGAGTATGATCTGTGATGGACTGACATCCTGTCTAGGCTTCTTTTCCTGACATATATCCGATGCTACTGCCACCTCCTAAAAATCCTACTAGGGAACAAGAGATTTTAGGAAATGAATGGGTTCACAAACAATAACTCCATTGCAAAAAGACAGTTATAAACTCTTCACAAGATTTTAGTAAAATGTAAGTTATATCCAGACACATGTCCACACACTTGATTATTGCTAAAGTTACCAGATTGAGATACAAGAAAATATTTGAGTCACCATTGAAATCTGATGTGGAAAATAAGGAGAACATGAAGACTCTACACATAGTGACCAGGCATGAAATGGAACTGAGGTCCCTGGAGCTGTGACTAACTAACTGTGTTCCTAATAAGGGATATAAATAATCAGGCAATGAATACAGTGAATAAAGATGCTAGGTACATATGAACACACATAGGGGAGAAAAAGAAGATTTAGTTGATAATTAGAACGAACTTGAAAAAGAAGTGTTTAAAATTAAGAATGTTTAATGAATTTGCGTTTTCAACCTACAGAAAGTGAATGAGCCTGCAATTGATTCCAGGACAGCTGAACTTTCCAAGGCTGTTGTCATAAACGTCTTCTCAACATTTTTCACTGTTTTGTACCTCAAGTTGCTTTCAAACTTTTCTGTATTTTAGATGACTTTATTAAGGCTAATGTCTGAAACAAAAGCTATATTTATTTACATCTTACCAAGAATATCAATTCTCTTTTCATCTCTAGGAAGCCAATCTAGAACAGATGCAGCTGGAAATCAAAGCAAACATGTCAGTGGAAGCTGTGAACATCCAAATGGAGCAGCTGCTGGATGATGTCATCAGCGATTGCAGGTATCTGCTGAGTTGCTTCATGGCATTGTGATTTATTTCAAGATATGTTTCAAAATCTTCATTGTAAATTACACATTTAATGTTATGAATGACCTCAAATCACTCCTGAAACATTGTAATTGATCTCTCTATTGATGGGTTTGTTAAGTGGCAGAGAAGTGTGTCTGTTTGATTTCTTATACAGTAGTTCTGCCAACATAGACTCCAACTCTCTGTAATATTGAATTGGATTAAGTAAATTAAAAAGATTAATGAAGAAAATGTAAGACATTTGACAGATACACCATCAAACTTGATTGGCTAATTAATGGCAAAATGTTCTCAAAATCACATTCTGATACTTTTTAAAAAATTGCCAGGGTTTCCACTTCAACTACATAACTCATGAGTTTGTTTGACATTTTTATGATGTTTTTCGTGAAGAGTCACTTTCTGGATTCACTCTTAAATGCTTTTCCTGTTAGTTTTTACTGATGTCCTCAAGTACGTGATTGGCAGTTTAAATGAAAAAGTGAATACATGATTAAAGTAAACAAAAGGTGTTTTATTGTGTTATCAGATCGCCTAACACAAAAGGTATCAACTAACCTCTTAGATGCTTTTTTAAAGTGTGGGATAAGAAGAAATGTCAAAATCAGCTATTTACGTGTTTCCTGTCTGTATTGTACATAACTTTTTCAACTCTACAGACCTCGAGCTGTTAGCTAACTGGGACTGTCTTTACTACAATCCAGTTTTATCATCTATGGAGGGCTTCAGAAGAGCATCCTGTCATGTGCTACAGATACACAAGGAATGGACAATCTAACTTCTCAGCTCGGTAGCAGTAATCAGACAAAGGCATTGACATTTCAGTTTTTACTTGAAAATTATATTTATTTGCATTAAAATAATGCATTATATTAAATGATTATACAATCTAGGTGTGTAAACACTTCATTCAGCCCAAGTAGCAGTAATAAGATGCCAAAGACTACTCTATTACTAGTTGGCTTCTTTTTTTGCACATTTTGTGTTCGCAAGCAAAACAAAATAGCAAGAAAGAGTTAAAGGATTCTTTGGTAGTTTTTAAAAGCAGCTGAGAAAGAAAGGGTAAGGTTGGGGACTACTCTGTAAAGTGTCTTCTTTTACAACAGCATCAGCTCCCACTTTCTTGCCCAAAGATAAGCAAACACTCGCTGGTAACAGAACATGTTGAATTATTTTCTACATTTTCTCACAGCACAGAAAAATGTTTCCTAAATTGTTTTCAAGGTTAGTTCTCTGAGATCCACAGCTAAGTAAGTGAAAATTACAAAAAAAGTCCACTAAATACCTGCTTCGTGTTCCACCTTTCCCATCGTGCATTACCCAGCACTTCTATTCAGCTTGATAAGATTTCAGACTAGAAAGAAAGGGCCTTTTACCTGAACAACTTAAAGTATCTCCTGTTCAAAAGCTCAGTGTGTGAACCAAGAATCGTAGTTGAGAAACAGTGTTTGAAATTACAGCCAAAAAATTAACACTTAACCAAAGCCTAATATTCAATATATTTTTCATAGTAAAGGACCAGAACGATATTTTATTACCAGAATACACCAGCAAGAAGGAATGCTAAATTTTTAAAGTTTGTAGAAGGCACCCACAAATCTCAAATAACCAGAAAATGGCCTTCATACTTTCGCAATAACGACAGCACGTGTGGCATACTCCCAGTCATCTCGTCAAGCAATGCCAGTTGTGAACAAAAAGGTCTCAAAATGCAGCACCCATAAGTAAACAAAATGGGAAAACATAATTATTTTTGAACATTAATAAAAAAAAATAAGAAATCATTGTAAATTTGACTCTTAACAATATTCAAAAAAATGTAAGAGACCATTAAAGGAACTGTGCCCATCAGTTTTTTAATTTTACACACCCTGGGTTCATATCTGTGTTTCCATCTTGGGTTCTGCTTATTCATCTTCAAGTCATACTTTGAATCCACAAAGAATGCATCTAACATGGTGCCTTTTGTTACTTCCACTGAATGTTGTGTTTCTTTAATTGTACAACCATCACTGAGAATGGCCAGATTTAGGATGCCACAAACATAAGAGGAGAAGCCTTCACAGGCCTTTCTGGCCCCCATCACTCCTCATCCTCCTCTTCCCTAGCTTTGTGGATTTGTAAGCTAAAGGTTACTGTCTCTAATGTTGTTTTGTTTGCCTTATATTTCAGTCTCGAGCTTCCTGACCTACAACAGTGGCCCTGCACTACTCCCTTAGATAAATACTTGTATCGTTTTCGGAAAGCAAATCTAATTCAGATTCAGCAGCTGGCTCTGCAGCTCAAACATGGCAATGGCACTGACCCGTCTGCTGTAGTCGAACAGGCTGAGGACTGGCTGCTCCGACTGCATAATATTGCTGAAGAGGTGAGAGATGGCCATAGCTCAGTAATGAATTAATGGACAGATATTGTTGGTTTCCATTTATGTTAATCAATGTCTACTTGTTTTCTGTGTGTTCTGTCAGATCTGTATCTTTATGTGTACTAATTCTGTATTTAGTAATTTATAAAATTTTTTACTTGCATTTTACCCACACACTTTTCACAGCTCACAGTATTCAGTGAAGAGTGCTATACAAAAATAATAAAGTTGAATCAAAGTGGGGGCCACAATGTTAATAGTAATGGTAATATATACAGTGCTCTCCATAGTGTTTGGGACAGAGATGCATTTTTGCTTGATTTATCCTTCTGCTCCACACTTTAAAATAACAAATCAAATGATTCACACATGATTAAAGTGCACATTGCAGACTTTCATTTAAGGGTATTTTCATATATTTCAGTCAAGCCATGTACACATGACAATATTTTTTCTGCTCGGTCTCCCCTTTTCAGGGCACCATAATATTTGGGACAACTGGTGTCACATAGAGAGGTTTACTTACCTTGGCTGTGACATTCATGTCTCTGGTGACTCTTCCTCTGAAGTCAGTAGACTGATTGGGAGAGCATGGGGGATTATGAGATCGCTGGAAAGGGGTGTGTGGCACTCTCAATATCTATGTAAAAGGACGAAGGTCCAAGTCTTTAGAGTCCTGGTGCTTCCTGTCTTGCTATATGGTTGTGAGACATGGACGCTATCCAGTGACCTGAGATGACGACTGGACTCCTTTGGTACTGTGTCTCTCCGGAAAATCCTTGGGTACCGTTGGTTTGACTTTGTGTCGAATGAGTGGTTGCTCATGGAGTTGCTCAGATCTCACCAAACTGAATAATCATGGGGAAAACACCATAGCGGAAGAGGCAACCAACAACCCTAGGCTGAGCTCCAAACAAGCAGTGAGGAGATGGAGGACAACCATCACTTCAACCCTCATCCCGATCTGCACTGTGTGACAAATTGGACAGACAGAAGTCTCTCCTCAGTAACAGACACATGGGAGCTTGCTTGAAGTTTTTTTTTATCACATATGGGACTCTTAAGCTGGGAGAAACAAGATTCCTTTGCCTTAAGAAACTGAGATTAGTATCATATCTGCTAGAAACCAGGTACCGCTCACTGTCTGTCCAATACTATATCAGTGGCCATGCTGTGGGGTTGTTTTTGAACATCAGGGACCTGGGAAGTAACTAGGCTTGAGGAAAAGTTGAATGGAGCTAAAATTCAGTGATATCCATAAAGAAAACCTGCTCCAGAACAGACTAGGTTGATGGTTCATCCTTTATCCGGACAATGACCCTTAGCACAAAGACAACTTTGGGAATGTTCTTGAGTGGCCCAGCCACAGCACAGACTAGACCCCAATCAAACATTGCTGGAGAAACTTGAAAATAGACATCCACTGATGATCTACATCCAACCTCACAGAGCTCGAGAGGTTCTGCAGAGAAGAATGGCAGAAAATCCCCATATTCAAGTTTGTGAAGCTTGCAACATCATACCTAAAGAAGACTCCAGGCTGTAATTGCTGCCCGAGCTGCTTCAACACATTATTGAATAAAGGGTCTAAATATTTGTGTCAATGTATTATTTCAGTTTTTTATTTTTAACAAATTTGCAAAAAGTTCTAAAATTTGGATTACTTTGCCATTCTGAGATATTACATGTGGCTTTATGTGGGAAAAATAATTTAAATGATTTTAGCATAAGACTGCAATATGTATAAAATATAGAGTGGTCTGAATACTTTGTGAAGGTTTAGGTAAATTTCCCTAAATCCTTTCCATTCATACTTGATGTTAGCGGAATCTAATGTATTGTTATTTATTGATTTATTTTTTTATTTCAATTTCTTATCACTTTCATACTGTCCCAAAGGATGATGAAGTTCAGTTTCTTTTGGTTCAGTTAATTATTAATGAACATACCCCTAGAAAATGATAATAAGCAAAAACAAAATAAAACTCTAAGAAATGAATGCTTTATTTTAAGAGACAAAGCTGCCTTTAAGGAGTTGGTGTCTGGCTGGAGTGGTCTGGCAGCTTCTCCGGAAGGTGATCTGTTAGCTTTATCAGGTGTCTGACTGACCTCCTCTGACTGAAGAAGCTCCCTCTTTCTTTCAGCATTTTTAAACAACACATTGTAGAGTTTAATTTGTTCTTGTTATATGAATTTTGGTACAGCAACCTTTGCACTTACTTTGATACAGTAGCTCTTACATGTATGTACAGAAAAAAAATATGAAGTATGGGAGGGTAGGCAGTGCACAGACAAAGAGACGATAGACATTTAGAAGGGGGAGTAGGCAGTGCACAGACAGAGAGACATTGTTTCTGGCCTCCTTTTGTCTTCTTAATGGAAAGCCTTTCTGACCTTCCCAGATAGCATGTAACCCTTTCTTCCCATTAAAGTTAATTTTGCAATAAGTTAGCAAAATTGGTGTTTTGAAAAGGAGGGAAGGAATATCACATTTAATTTTCACTTTCACTAATCCTCATATATATTCTATACAGTTATTTCGACTGCTTTGAAGCTTTCTTGTCTCTCTATTATAATAAAAAAATCCTGGGATGAGACGAGACTTTTTAGCCTGGAACGAGACGTGACTTGTTCAGTGAGATACTTTCACGTCCCGCAAGACGAGACTTTGTACCAAGAGATTTAACCACACCTGGGCCCAGAAATAAAAGACAAAGAGCAGATGACAAAGTAGAATGTCGTAAAGAATTCAAAAACGTTGGTGCGATACACATGCAGAGCAGGTTAGAGTTAATGAAAGTACTAAAATTCAAAAGTCTCAAAAAAATGATAGTATTAGCGCAAACAAATGGAAATTGTTACTCGGTGAAATAACAGAACTGAGAAAAGAGATCGAATATATTGTTCAGATTTAAACTTTAAGTCAGGGACTTGTAGATCGTCTAATTCGTGTTGCCATCAGGGAAAAGTAATGTTTCTTCTCAATAAAGAGGCCTATTTGCGAGAATTAAAAGATTTGTTGCTTGGTGAAAGTGAAATCCACATACACGAGCGGCAGAGATGTGAAGCGGCTGGTACGTAGCGCAGACCGGGGGATTGACGAGAGAAGCGAGCAGAGGGCAAAGCCCCTTAGTTATCTTAATGAAAATCCTTTCCTCTACAAGTTTTTTTTGTAACATCCCCTTTCAAATAATAAATGCCCATAAGGGATGGTAATGCACAGACAGTAATGAACCAAAGTTGATGACAGGTACTTTATTTGCAAATCCCATTGCAATTCATTTATAAGAAAAACTAGATCAACCCCTCTGTTGGGCACCAGTTCGAGTAGGGGGCACAGCAGGTCAATGTAAATTCTGCAACCTGAATGTCTTAAGAATGGGAGACAAAAGCCAAATATACCCTGTAATGTTTTGAACATGCAAATGAAGACTGATGGTGAAATTGTTAGCATTTAAATGTTGGTCTCTAAAGCTGTAATGGCACCCCCTAATTATTCATTTAAAACTAATTTTCAGTTTAATGATTTACTTTCTACTTTAAACGGATATTTTTTTCTACATTTAAATTTAACCACACAAATAAAATTATTAGACACAAGCCTTTTTAGAATTGTGAGAATTTCATATCTTAATAATGGCAAATCATACTTATTTGTCACCAAGCCTCAGAATTCTTTGCCGGACATCATCATCTGGATGCTTCAGGGGGATCGGCGAGTGGCCTACCACAGAATCCCAGCTCATGAGGTTCTCTTCTCCAAGAACAAAGGTGGAGCAATGTTTTGTGGCAAATACTGCGGGCAGCTACAAACCATCTTCATGAAGGTGAGTGCTGGGGCTGTTAGGGGCTAAAATGACAAGCATTTCCTTGTTATGTTTTGATGTATGTTATGTATGATTTGTGGCAGATTAAATGCTGCTTCTTTAGCATTATGTTTACCACCAGAATAAAATTTTTGTAAATATATTTTAGTTGGAATGTTGTAAATGAAGACTCATGGTTTTTGTGACTTTTACCTTTTTGTCTGTGTTTAAGTCTCTCTATCATTTATCAACCTCAGTAAAGAAGTACAAGATACCCAGGGTTCAATGTTATCCATGATTAAGAAGGCATGGGATATCACACCGAGTTTTCAAATTCCTGAAGCCTTTTGATGATCAGTCTTTTGTTTAAAAATAACTCATTTTGTAATCTATTTTTTGGACTAAGATATTTGATTGTTATTTTGGTTTTGGCAATGGTGCCACAATCTTCTTAGTTTTGACTCCTTTTTCTGTCTTTGACTACATCTTTTCTCCCAATTTCCTAAAAAAAAATCTTCCTTGTTAGTGCGCTAGCATAATAGTATTTAGTACTGTGCTGAGTTATGTCTTTGTAGCCTTTGTCTTTACCTTCCATTTTCTATGTAAAATATCTCCAAATTCTTTGGGTGTTTGATCTGACAATTTAAAGACTGTCAATGTTAATCAGAGTTTTGTATTTACAGAGATTTCCATGTGATAGAATGTAGTTTGGTATGACCATTTTGTGGCCCAACCATCTTGGTTTTAACCCTGAGCAGGACTATGAATTCTATGTAATAATGGTTAAAACCATTAGTAATGTGTAATGATACATTTTAAAGTGTTAAGCCCAAATAACTCTCTTGACAGTATTCTGCTGCCATCTAGTGGATGAAATTACCTCATGCTGTTAAAAAAAATACTTATATGCTTTCTGCCACTTTATTTTAACTCTAAGGTAACTCATCAATATTCATAAATGGGTCAAGGCCTCCAACGAAAAACACAAAAGAAAACAAAAAGCTATAAAGGCAGTTTTAGAATGAACTGAAGCTCAACCACTGCTCAAATTGAGCAACAGTGAATTGGTCATCGGACATTGATATGGAAAGTGAAACTGATGCATGATACGGGAATGGACAACCAAACTGTCATAATATGCCCAGTGAATTCGGTCATGTGAAGTTTCACCATGGTGTGACAGTAGCTGAGTGATGAAAAGTCAATCAAGTGCAAGATTAAGCAAGATGTTAGTCTCCTAAGCACTGTTCACAATACGGGAACTGACAGCATCCATGTTGGAAAATGTGAAACTCTCTAAGCCTGCAATAACACAAGAGGCAAATCGTCCGTGCAGGTCAGGAACTGACATTCTACCATCTTGTGTGCAAGCAACAAAAAACATATAAGAAAAGTGCACAAAGAAACATACTTCTACTGTCCCAATTGCAACATCGAGCTGTGCGTTGTTGACACAAACGACTTGTACTAAATTGGAATCAATACAGCAACAACATTTATTTATATAGCACATTTTTATACAAACAATGTAGCTTAAAGTGTCTTACAAGATGACAAAGAGAAAGTTACTAAAATAGAAAAACAAATTAGATTAAGCAAGAAAATCAAAGAATAAGTAACAAAGAAAAAACAAATAAATCTAGAACTAGTAGAATAGTAAGTAGCCTTCTTATATACAATATCATGATGTAATCCTCTACAGATGAGTCTGGTAAGGTGAGACCTGATAAGGTCAAAAGGCTGGGAGGACAGAAAAAAAAACAAAACAAAGCAACAAGACTCCAATTAAGCTGGAGATAAAACAAAATCTGCAGGGGTTCCAAGGTCAAAAGACCACTTAGTTCCCACTGGGCATTCCACCTAACATAAATGTTTTTAAGTTACTCTTTGTTTCCAGGCTTCATATGAGAGGATTTGATGCAGTAGGTTTCTTGGACAGCTGAAGCTTTATTCCAGCATCAAAAGTGGCTGCCTCGTGCCTTGATCAGTTGAAGAACCAGAAAAAACAGTAGAGAAAAGTAGAGATTAGTAAAGACTGCAAATCCCTGAAGAATATGATAATTCTATGCCCATATTGTCTATTAGGAGTACAGCTGAAATACAGCCACGAAAAATCCAAATTAAAATAATGGGTTTTTAGCAATTTTTTTAAAATGTCCAGAGTATTAGCTTGCAAATTTCAAGCAGTCGATGGTAGACATACCCTTTCTACTGTATTTATGTTGACATTTTGGTATTTACATATTTCTGATAAATGTATTAACATTTTTTCTTGTGGTAAACATAATGCTGAGACAAATGTTCTGTTGATACTAAATGGACTTATCTTGTAAAAATCATCGCAAAATGTGTATTTCTTTTCTGTCTTTGATTTCCAGTTTCCACAGGGAGGTGGTAAAGAATTTAAGATCCCTGTACAGGTACGACTTCGAGTGTGGTTTGGACTCTCTACAGATGCAAAAGAATTCAACCAGTTTGCTGAAGGCAAGCTCTCTGTGTTTGCTGAAACGGTAAGGATTATTTACATTGAAGGGTTTTATAAAAATTGTTTGTCTTTGAATAGATGTAATCTTTATATGTATATCTTTATAATGAAACTTTCAGGAATAGGGAATATTAATTTAGGCACAGAACACACTTTAGATAAAGAGTTTTGAGAAACACTAGAAAAGTATGGAGAACTCAATTCACTCATTGAATGTTGTGAGCATGGTTTTCATTTCTATTTCTAGTATGAAAACCAAACCAAATTGGCACTTGTGGGTAACTGGGGTACAACTGGCCTGACATACCCTAAATACTCTGATGTAACTGGAAAAATTAAGCTTCCCAAAGACAGCTTCCGTCCTTCACCTGGATGGACCTGGGTGGGAGATTGGTTTATTAGCCCAGAGAAGACGTGAGTATTGCCCAGCTGAGTCTTCCTCCATCCAGCATGTCAGAATAATAATCTTTACACAAGTTCTTCTTTTGTTCTTTCAGACTCCTCTTTGACTCTGATGCTGGTCACATGACCTTCATGGAAGAGGTGTTTGAAAATCAGATGCGATTACCAGGGAGACAGTGGATCGGCATGTCAGAATGCTTCACAGATGTGGTGAGATCATTTAGGAACATTCACATTAGTTTCATTTTGACTGCCATATGGTAGTTTATGTGATGCAAAAGTACTGTATAAAGATTTTGGGAGCTACTTTCTTTCATAGTGTGTTATTGCAGTTACGTGAAAGAAAAACTACATTGTAAAGAAAACTGAATGAACAAAAATGAGAGAGCAATGAAAATTAAGAATACTGTACTTAAACTTAAATTACACTTTAAGAGATCCTCAATCTGTAAGTTTAATTTCTGTTTTCAATTTGTATACCTTTGTAAGAAAGACAAGTTTCAGTGCAGTATGCTCTATCAAAAAAGTAATTGTAAGAATCCCAGATCAAATATAATGAACATTTAAGTTCTTATATTTTGTACTTGAAGACACAGTTTAAGTTTTTACAGCCAAACGGATCCTTAATTTCATAAACACTTTTTGAGAGTTGCTGCCCTCTTTATGTTTATGGTGGAAACAAAGCTATATTTCTAAACATGTCTAAAAAGCAGATCCATGGCAGAATGTGGATTGTTTTCATCGTGAATTACTACTTCACTGGTTTGATGTCTCTTGATAATTTTCAAGGAAATGTTTTTGATAGACTTCAAATGTTGCATCTCCTTCAGAATGGTGAGAAAGCTCTGCCCAAAGATGAGATTGAGTGTCCTCCTGGCTGGGTTTGGGTGGATGAAGAGTGGTCAACAGATCTCAATAGAGCTGTAGATGATGAAGGTAAATACTGTTGCTGTGCAGACCTTCAATGGATAATTTAAATGTGTACAGATTTGATAAGTTTACATACAAACAAATTGGTACTGTATATAGAATTTCTATATTTTTTTTCACTGTTTTCAATACCAATATGGTGTGTTTTACTGATTTTTCCAAAAATAATATATCTTTTATTTACTATTTTGTTTATTTTTTTCAAGGATGCACTATGTTGTGGATGTATTGTATCATGAAGCCAGTACAGCAACACATATTGTTTGTGAATTCAGCGTAACTTGCCATGCCTAGTAAGGATAGGGGTGGCAGCAAAAATGTACTTTGCCTCAGATGCCATTATTTAACACATTGGCCCTGTCACTATCAGTCAAGTTCCAATAGGCATATGAGAATACAGATACGATCCATTATCACTTGGCAAAAGATATCACTTCCATTAATACTTTAGTGAATGAGGGTTTAAGAAAAAATGATTAACACCCCTTATAGCCGCTTTACAAGGTCCCATCTCACAGCTACTTTTTGAAAGTTGCATTGCTTGCTCTGTTTATGAGATGTCAGGGAAAAATTGAAACAGGCTTAAGACATCTGGTCAGCCCTCATATTTCTATGGAAATAAAAGCCCATTTTGGGTCTGGAGATATTTGATATTGGGTCATGCTGAGTCATGAATTACAATTGAAATGAATGAGAAAGGGTCATGAACGCTTTGCGGAAAGGCTTGAGATGGGTCGCCACTTGCAAGACTGAAACAAACTTCCTGGATGCCATTCATCTCCAAGACCGCACGTCCTTTCACAAAAACACGCAATAGGAAAAATTGGGTCAGAGATGAAGAAAAATATAAGAACCAGTGGTATATAATATTCAATTTAATGTGTACCAGCACCAATCTCTCAAAATATTTCATCACAGTGGAAGCGAGTGGTGCTAGTCTGTAGTGATTGTAATAGTTCATTTTTGGTTTTAGGTACTGGGATAACTGTTACCTTATTTAAACAGATGAAAACTAGACTCTCTCAATTGAGGAATTAAAAATCTAACATCTAACTAATGAACTAATGACTAAAATTATACTTACGGGACTTAGCAAGAGATTTAAAATTCAGTTCATGTGAAGTCAGAGCAATCTGCAGACACTAATGGAGGTGGCTACTTGTAATTGTTAATTTTTTTTTTTTTGCATTCATATGCATGTTTTACGTTATGACAAATACATTTAGATAAAAAAGTGCCATCATGATGTTTAGGAACTGGATTTGGTTTAATTCTGCCCAATTCTGCACATATCCCACTGATTGAACTGCATGGTTCAATTTGGATAATATTTAAATGTTTTTCAGCTTCAATTTCCATTAATTTATTGTCTTATATTGCATTTTGGATAGAATCATAACGGAATAGAGACTGACATCAGCTGCCAGTAAAGTAAGGAAGACTGAAATAGAATAAAAAAACTTTAACTACAGATGGCTATTTTGTGCCTCAAAACATCAAAAATATTTTATGGGTTATTGAAGAAATGGAGATGTCCTTTCTACTGATTTCTGAGAACAGGTGGAATAAATTAGATTCATTGAAGAGGCAGGGTGGAGAATTAGTAGATGGGGCCGTCCACCTTCAGATCATATAATTTTTTTTGTTCAATTATATAATTCAAAATCTCATAAGGGCACCGGTGTATCACATCTTTCTTGGACTAGGACAGAATGTCAAAAGAGGGTCTGTTTGCTAGAGGAAGTGGGGGAGCAAGAGACCTGATCTCAGACCAATATTTGACAGGAGGGAGTGAGGTGGAGCATAGATCTGACAAACCTCATGACATTTCTAAGTTCTAAAGAGGGGTTACTTTATTCTGTATTGTATATGTGTTCCTACCTTGAATCTTCCAAATTTATTGGAATTATTGTTTCTGCCTGTTGCCCATTTTTTCACAGTCTGTAGTAAACCACACACTTCACATGCTACCATTCCTTAGCCATATCTCTCACCCTGGCAACTACAATTATTGGGCAGTCACATCAAGATGGGGTATGGGTATCTCATGAGGCCTCCTTCCTCAGCTGGTTAGTCATTTCAGATCAATCATATTATTTGGAGAAATAAATGGGCCAATACTATGAGATCAGACACTAAATGCATGGAAAGACATCTGAGCTAGAATCCAGGCACATAAACAGTATAACAATCTCTAATCCACATTGAAATCAAACAACTAAAAAGGAGGAAAGCTACAAGAGAAACACATGCCAGTTTAAAATGCTCAAGCCTAAACATGTGTAATTGGGAAACAAAGTGCCCTTCCAAGTAGTCCTTCACCAGATTGGCCAGGAAAGCTGTGTTTGGCCTCAACTTTCCTGTTACAAATTTATTGAACTTGCATCCCTGCTATGTAAGGAGTAAAAAAGGAAAATGCTTATCAGTTACACTTCACCTAGACTAGTTACAGAGCTTCCCCCATGTATGCTTTGCATACAAAACAACCATAAAATTATTCATAAATGCAGCACATGGTGTGTTTTTGTCATTTTTTTTTTTTGTAATGTACAAACATGAAATACTTTTATTAATTTCCTGCTGTTTTGCAAAATCAGAGACTTCATTAGTTTTTATCAACACATTCATTCATTTTCATAGTACCATTTACAGTAAATTTAGAGAAAAAGCAACAAACTTTCTGCTGTGTTTACCACATCTCCTCCCATGACATTCAAGTGCACCTCCTTTACTTTTTCACAGGCTGGGAGTACGGCATCACCATTCCTCCAGACCGCAAGCCCAAATCATGGGTTCCTGCTGAGAAGATGTACCACACAAATCGCCGAAGACGGTGGGTCCGGTTACGCCGTAGAGACCCTAAGCAATTGGATGCTCTGAAAAAGGTGAGACATAAATATGAGTTGATAGGGAACATTTGAGATGAAGTTTAGAAATGTGTAACATAGGTGTTACTGACTATTGATAATAGGGTTTTTAAGGGTGAGGTATTACCCATAGGAAGCAGAAATGTTACATTTGAATACACAATAAGAGGTTTGAAAATTGAAAGTACACCTTAGAAAAAGGACCTAGGAGCCATAGTGGACTCTTCACTATCAACATCAAGACAGTGAACAGAAGTGATGAAGAAAGCTAATAGGATGTTAGGTCATATATTAATATGTGTGGAGTACAAGTTAAAGGAGGTTAGTCTATGTGACATATTCACATGGACTGCTGTGTACAATTTTGTACTCTGGGCTACAAAAAGTCATAGCAGCACTACAGAAAGTTCAGAGAAGAGCAACTATGCTGATTCCAGCACTAAGAGTTATGAGCTATTAAGAAAAATTAAAGGAGTTGAACCTTTTCAGTTTAAACAAACAGATTCAAAGGTGACATGATTGAAGTGTTGAATATTATAAAATTAATTAGTATACAACATCCTATTTGTTACTTTAAAATAAATCCTTCAACAAGAACATGGTGACACAGTTGGAAAGATGTTAAGGGCAGATGTTAGAAAGTTTTTCTTTACAGAAAGAACCATAGACACATGGAATAAATTACCAAGTAGTGTGGCAGACCGTAGGACTTTAGGGACCTTCAAATCTTGACTTGATGTTATTTTAGACAATCACAGTGAAAAGAATGGGAGAGCTTTTTGGGCTAAATGACCCACAATTACCACAATTGTTCTAATTTTCTACTGTAATGTGCAGTATTGTTTTTAATGAGTGCACTCCCTGTGGCATCTGTGTTTGTCAGAAGGTAGCAACGAGGTACTCAGTCCTTTCTTTGTTTACTTCCTGACTTGATAAAATTAACTTTAAGCAGTTAGACAGATAGTAGAGCTCCTCCTTCAGTGAATCTGGAGTGAAGAACCGGATATTAATAACATACTTGTATGTGAATTAGGAGATATCAAGAGAGGTGCAACAAGAACTAATTTCTTTTGCAGCTTAGATTGTTTGCACTAGCATAATAATGAATGGATAATCTTAATAAAGAATACTTGTGGCTTTACAAAGTGTTGAAGCATTATTTTAGCATTAATGCATATTATGAATACCATTCTGCAATCTACAAAACTGCTCAATAATCAACAGAATACTTTCTTTTTTTTTCTGTACAAGCCTCTTAATACATGTCACTCCCAATAACAGACTGCCCCTATAATTAAGTGAATGATAGGGAAGTGTTTTTGAGAAGTAGCCTTTCAGATGTAATGATGTAATGGTGGTGTGCTGTAAAAGGCACTCTTAAAATGAAGATTGATTTATTCCAAAAACATAAATACTGGATGATATAATGGACGGTAGAGCATTTTAAAAACGGAGTAATCCAATCCACACATCTCATCCCTCCATTACCTTCCAACCCAGTATGTTGTGCACTACGTACACTCTCTTTAGCAGTTTGAGTGTCCTTTCCAATCACTCATATATATTTTTTTGATATTTAGATATTCTTTTTTTAATCCTAGAGGGGCAATTGTCTTTTCACATGACCTTTGGGGGTCAGAACACAGGGTTAATTATTGTACAGCACATTTCAGATTAAGGGTTTTGTACAAGGGCCCAATAGAGTAGGATCCCGTCTGGTATGAACAGGATTTGAACCAGCACTAACAATATGTAGAAACTGAAAAGCAGATCCACTCACTGTTAATATTTTTGCTGTTATCTTATTTTCACCTTATATTTTTCCTGTGCCCCATCTACAATTGGTTCCTGGCCCAAATATTGTCAGAAAACACTCTGACACCAATAACCATGAATTAGATTAAGCAGTTTTAATACTGTAGTAAAGGGTTTCTTTTTTATCTTACATATGTGGGATGTCCAGGAATTTACAGGCTGAACCACAACACTAACCAATACCAAAATGCTCCTTTCTAATTCAAGAAGCACTACTGTAAAACACCAATGAGGATTTCTGGATGCTACTGTGTTTTGTTCTGCTGAGAAGCTGCCTCCACATATTCATTCATTCATTCAATTTTTAAAATTTTTGCTTATTCCATTGCAAGATCACAGGATAATAAAGCCTATACACATAGCTTTAGAAAAAGTCAGTAACCTAGATGGGCCAACAGTGCATCTGAGGCCACACTCACTCATACACCCACACTCAATCATATCAGGTCCCTTTAGAGACTTCCGAGTAACCTGATGTCTTTGACATGAAGTCACAAGAAAACACCGCAGTAACCAGATGGGCTTCCAAAGACTGTACAGACATTGGCCAGACCAGGATTTGAATCCAGTATTCTGGAGTTGTGAGGAAGCAGCACTTATCAGTTCATTATCTCAATACCCTGCTTCCACATATCTGCCACTTCTTTTACACACTTAATGAGGAATACCCACCCAGTACATTTTACACGAACACTACACGCATTTTGCTCAAACATGTACTACCTGATCAGCAGTTGCAAAATTACAGCACAAAAAAATGCAGTGTTTCCAGGGAAAGATCCAAACTGCGAACGTTGCAATTGAGCTCCATCCTCATTGGGTCACATGTTTTAGGTGTTTCCAAATTAACATCATTCTGGACCAAAATCTTTAAATGCCTCTCAGACAGCCTTGGTGCCACAATCACTCCTAATCCATTAATAGCTGTGCTTGGTGTACTCCCAGATGAGTTTAAAGTGAGAAGGACAAACAAATTATAATCATCTTTACTTCACAATTAACACGTAGACTTATCTTGCTCAAGTGGGAGAATCCTAGCCCACCTCTTTTAAGTCAGTGGGTAACTGATGATTTACAGTATACTATTTGAAATTGGAAAAAATCCAATTTCCACTTAGAAGATCTGTTCAAAGCTTTTTTAATACCTGGTAGGATCTAATCAATAATATTTTAGAGTAAGATTCTCTTCCCTCTTTTCTACTCTTAGAGATATACTCTGTTATCTTTCCTCTCTTCCTCTCTGGAAACATTCATTTGAGATTATGGACCAACTTCACATGATAGCATCACACAGTTTTTGCTGAATTGTCAGCTGCTCATTCATTCTGTGACCCTCTTCTTCTACCACATTTCAAATGTGTTCTATTGGATTCAGTCTGGAGACTACGAAGGCCATTGAAGGACACTGAACTCATGGTCATGTTTATGAAACCAATTTGAGAACACCATTGCTTTCTGACATGGTGCGTATCTAGAAGTAGCCATTAGAAGATGGGGAAATTGTGGCTATGAAGGGATACCCATGGTCAGAAACAATACTAAAATAGGACATGGCATTCAAGAGGTGATTGATTGGTATTAACAGGCCCAATGTACACCAAGAAAACATTCCTCACACCATTACACCACCACCACCAGTCTGGATTGTTGACACAAGGCAAGTTGGGTGCATGGCTTCATGCTTTTGGTACCAAATTCTGGCCCTACCATCTGTGTGCCTCAGCAGAAATCGGGATTCATCACACCAGGCTTGATTTTTCCAGTCTTCTGCTGTCCACATTTGGTGAGTCCGTGACTACTGCCACTTCAGCTTTCTGTTCTTGTCTGACAAAAGAGAAACCCAATGTGGTCTTCTCCTGTTGTAGCTCATCTGCCTTTCTGTCAGTTTAAATCAGTGTGATACTCTGACCTCTCTCATCAATAAGGTGTTTCCGTCCACAGAACTACTGTTCACTGGATGCTTTTTGATTTTAACACCATTCTGAGTAAACTCTAGAGAGTATTATGTGGGAAAATCCAAGATCAGCAGTTACAGAAATACTCAAACTACCAACTATCATGACAAAGTCAAAATCACTGAGATCACATTTTTCCTGTTCTGGTGTTCAATGTGAACATTAACAACAGACACTGCTGCCACATGATTGGCTGGTTAGATAACTGTGCCTAATCATTTGATCAGCGAGTATACGTAGGTTTAGAAAAATGCACAACTGTTTAAAACAGAACAAAACATTTGTTTTGGAATGAACATGAGAAAATATTTGGTCTTCCTGATGTATGCAGTTGGAAGTCAATGTTCTGCTGTACACATCAGTCTGAACAAAGCCACTGGGCCAAAAAGATTTAAAATAATAACACTGTAAAAATAGGTTTTGGAGACACCACAGATATGATTTTGGAGGCTATTCTGCATAGTTCTGCCTTAGACTTGTGCTAATTCTACAGTTACAGACTCAAAGGAACAAAATTTCTTCTTCTTACATTTCTCCTCTGGCTGTTGTCTACTGTACCACCTCCTTATATGTGTCTACTGTGCCTCTGAACAAGTATACAGTATTAGAATTTATAATAAAGTGCAGTTCAGTTTATCTTCCTCTAGGGGGAGACCTGCACATAAGATTTGGCTTGCATATTTTTAAATGCAGTTTTTTGTGGTATTGCTACCAGCCTTTCTTAAAACAATTTTATTTATGTTGCGCTTTCCTTTTTAAAAATTACTTTCCATATAAACTGGCTCTTAACGTTCATCAGTGTATTTCAGTATCTGGGTTATATTATTTGTTGTATGTATGAGGAGAAAGCTAGAAGAGCTAAGATAGTTTAGAGATATAGCCTTTTGCACTTAAGATCCCAAGAGGACATTTAAACTTGGTGGTGTTCCATTTGAAGATATACTGTATATGAAGAACTTTAGTTATTTAAAATTCATTCTCGGGGAGGGGATTATCTTATGTCAGAATTGTTTTTCTAGAACAAATGAATGCAGCTTGCCCCACACCTGGGAATTAACTATTGGTCTTCATGCTAAAATATTTATTATGAACCAAAGACACTAAAAACCTAACTGGTTCAGCTAAGGAATAATTTATAGCCCAGGAAGCAGGCATTGTTGTGGCTTGCAGGGGTCATACTGCCATTCCCCTGTAAAATGTTGAACATCTGTGTTTATATGTAACATCCTGTGTGATAGACAACCCTTTTCTGCTAATGATGTCCATTTTTTTGCTGGGAACACACTTGGCTAGTTTTCCACATTCCATCCTTCAATCTTACAACTACAGTACATCACCAAAAAGATTCACAGCAGCTACCTTGAACATCCATCCATCCATTTTCTAACCCGCTGAATCTGAACACAGGGTCACGGGGGTCTGCTGGAGCCAATCCCAGCCAACACAGGGCACAAGGCAGGAAACAATCCTGGGCAGGGTGCCAACCCACCGCAGCTACCTTGAACAGCTACAGATATTTTTGAAGCCCAGCTAATTTCAATAGCATTTCATATGTGTGCCTACGTATGTGTGTATATACAATACAGATAGTATATCCAGAAAGTATTCAGACCCTTTCACTTTTTATACATGTTGTTAAATTGCGGCCTTGTTCTAAAATCGTTTAAATGAATGTTATTCCTCATTAAGCAGCACTCAATAGCCCTAGAACATCAAAGCAATAAAAAAGTTTTAGAAATATTTGCAAATTTATTAAAAATATGAAATTTCACCTTTTACTCAGTACTTAATTAAAGTACTTGGTGGCGATAACAGCATTCCAGCAGCTCCATGTATGACTTTATCTTTTTAGCTTTTTTCTGTATTTTTCTCTATTTCACTGTTAATTTAATATTGTTCTTTATTAGTATGCTTCTGCTGGAGTATGTGAATTTCCCCTTCGGATTAATAAAGTATCTATCTATCTATCTATCTATCTATCTATCTATCTATCTATCTATCTATCTATCTATCTATCTATCTATCTAAATGGTTCTAAGACAGAGTGGCACACTGCCCAAGGTTTGTTCCTGCCTCATGCCCAGTGCTGGATTAAGTTGGTTTGAGAATGTTATATTATGTAGAGACAGAAACAATAAAGTAATATTTTAGATACTGTAAATTTAATATAAGGGTATATGTTTTGTGGCATTAATGCATATATGAATGGGTGAGTTAGTTCAAATCACTTTTTTATGATATTATTCAGTAACTCAGCATTTGTCTTTCTGGATATTTTGTATAGTAGCTTATACAGGTCAAGCTACTGTATAGAGGAGCATAAACTAATTAACAATATACCAGAAGAAGGCATTTTGTATTGAAAGTTTGTTTTTAAAACCTTTGAATCTCGTGTGATCAGATTTTCAGCATGTAATTAATTTTAAAATCACAATACCAGTCACAAAGTTTGCTTTGCAAAGCATCATGGTAGAGCACTGTGACCCACAAAATACATTTTAGATACAATAGCTGTCATTGATACTTTTATTAGTGTGGATTTGAATTGTTTTTTAGTGAAGCAGCACTACATGTCAGGCAGCATATAATCAAGAACATGCAAAATCAGGCAAAGAAAAAAAAAACTTTGTAATGTGCACGTGTAGCTCTACTAAAAACATTTCACTTCAGCAGTAAATGCCATTTCAATTCCTTACCCTATTAGTCTTTTTAATTTTTCTTTTTTGCTTGTCAGCATGACAGCTTTTTCAGTAATAACTTTAAAAATGATCAATTGCTCAATTTATTAGATAGATAGATAGATAGATAGATAGATAGATAGATAGATAGATAGATAGATAGATAGATAGATAGATAGATAGATAGATAGATAGATAGATAGATAGATTATATCAATGGTGAACACTTCTTAAAAGTTTAATTCATTTTATAAACTTAGTGAAACTTTTATTACAGTGATAGATTGGTTTAGAGTGCAAGACTCATAAATAATAAGTAAATATGTCACTTTATTTTATGTACATTCCAGTACCTACAGTATGCTTGTACACACTAGAAAACTCAAGATAGGATGCATCAATAAGCAAACAATGAAAGCGTGGGCTGGATATTGATATTTCAATCCATCTGCCCATCCTTGTTCAACCCTGCTTAATCCAAGTACAGGGTAATTGAGGGCGGAAGCAAATCAAATGGTAAATAGTGGCCAACTCTTAATGGAGCAATCAGGCGTTAAATAAATAAACAACAACAGAGATAGTAACCAAGAAAGGTATCGAAACTAGTCTCTTGGAACTGTGTCCCAAAATGACAGCTGCTTGGGAGATACTACTTCGGATAGATTAGACACACTTCATTTGTCCCCAAGGGGAAATTAAAACTTTACAGAAGCTCAAGAAATAAAATAGGTGTATAACAACAGATTCTTAAAAAAATAATATAGTGTAACAAACAAGCAGATACAGAAAGAAGTATTGGGGCACCTGTCGGCAAACCCTGTACAACTGATATCTCAAAAAGAAAAAAAAAATGTGAGTAAGAGCATCAAGATGTGTCTTTTCTGTTTTGAGTCTGATTATGACTACCAAAAATGACAGTTCTTCCAGCTATGAGGCAGGTCCAGGTGGACGGACACTGTAAGTGACATCAGTGGTGGAAAAGATACAAGTCTTCCTGTCTGCAGAAGGAGAAAAAGAGAAATATATATATATATATATATATATATATATATATATATATATATATATATATATATATACTGTGTGTGTATATATATATATATATATATATATATATATATATATATATATATATATAATTATGAGGGGCTGTTCAGGAAAAAAAGATTGGTTCATAAATATATACATTGGTTCAGATATGTATATTGGTTTGGATACATTGGTTTGAATATATACACTGGTTTTAATACATCCGGTCAGATATATACAGTATATCGGTTCAGATATATACATTGGTTGGGATACATTGGTTGAGATATATACATCAGTTTGAATACATCCGGTCAGATATATACATTGGTTTAGATACATTGGTTGAGATGTATATAAATTGGTTTGCATAGATCCATTCTGATATATATACAATGGTTGAGATATATATATTGGTTTAAATAGATTGGTTTAGATATATACATCAGTTCAGATACATCCGTTCAGATATATATATTGGTTCAGATAGATTCGTTCAGATATATACATTGGTTGGGATTTATGGGCAGGCACAACGCGGCCACCCAAGTTTAGCATCTCCCTTTCGCTTCATCATTGCTTCAACACTGTTGTCATTATTGTGCTTATTTTATACAAGTAGCATATGCCTGTCTGTCGCGTTTTGTTTCGTAAACTGTCTTGGTTGGGGGTCCTCAATTTCAAAGCACTTTTTTTCCTTTCATTGTTTAAAACACTCGCACAGATACCCGCCTCCTCGCCCCGCTCCGTTCCACCCCGGCTCAATGCACCCGGCTCACTCGCTCCCTCTTGTCCCTCCCATGACAGATTCTTCTCAAAAGCCGAGTTACCAGAAAGCATTGATCGCAACTGCCGCACCTCCCAGTTTTTCACCTCATGAGACGCTGGTTTATCATTGACCGAAAGCCGCCCTGTGATTTCTGTTATTCCGTATTGGCAGCATTTCATTAAAGGGCGATCTGTTTCATCAAGGACATTAGTCCTGTTTACTGAAAGGATGTTATGGAGGAAAACACTGGAATAGCGCTGTTTCTTCTGAATGTTTATAAGTGATCAGGGATCAGAATGATCAGAATATCCCTGCTTCAGAAATAACGGGTGTTTAACTGTTTTTATAGTAAAACTGACAAAACCACACACATGCACATGCACACAGACACTCATGTACACCCACACACGCACACACACATACACTCAAACGCACAAATCGTGGGTTGCACACACTGCTGATTAAGTGTATCTGTCAGGGGCGAACATTTTTTTCACCCCATAAAACGTTACTTCATCATAGATAGAAAGCAGCGCGGTGATTTCTATTATTCCTTGTTGGCAGCATTTCATTTAAAGATGATTCATGTCAAGAAGGAGAAAGAGTTTCTTATTTTGACCGGACGTTTTTTTTTTTTTTTTTTTGTAGGCGTAAGCATTCACACATGCACGCGCTGATACAAGAAGAGAATGTGCAAACTGGCCTATCTGAACGGATTTATAGTGCTTTATGTTTATACTGTATATATATATATATATATATATATATATATATATATATATATACTGTATATATATATATATATACTGTATATATATATGTGTATATATATATATATATATATATATAGTATACGGTATGTCTCCAAATATAGAAAATACAGCTTGATGTGTCTATAAATCCGGCATGCTAATTCAAGTATGTTCTTTCCAATGTCCCCCGATTAAGTCAACAGCATTCTAGGATCAGAATGATTCATTCATTAAAATATCAGTATAAAGTAAATAATTTCTGTTCCTTAGTTAATAAATATTAATCAGGATGATTAGGCAGTAATTAGTCAGTAACTGGTAAGGGTAAATGCATATACAGGGTATATGGGTATTTGTCAATGACAATGGATAGAAGGTAGACTTGGGCTGAAACAACATCATGAACAAACCTATGGAGAAAGGTCCAGGATGGGGACATGCAAAACTGATATGGGTGTTTATCAAGAAAGCACTGAGTGTTTGTAATGAGGAGAAGGTTCATAAGATCTTGCTTTTCTGGATGATTGGTACAAAAGGCCATGAAACTAATACTGATACTTCAGAGTGACTGCAAAATCAGATGAGATCTTTTAAGAGATGGGATACTTGAGTTGTTTTACAGAAGTAATAAGAATCAGTTCTGTTTTCACTTGTGAAGATTTTGTCATTGCTGACTTGCCCAGAAGTTTTATCAATGTTGAACTGTACTTTGGAATGATTTTCATATAGCATTTCAATAGTGTCATCGGGTCATGATAAACAGTCACATCACCAAATAATTGAAGAAGAGCAGTGAGTGAAGTTAAGAGTCTTGAGGAACAAAGCAGGAGAAACAATGAGAAAAACTTCTTTTGCTTTAAGCAGTTTCCAATCGGTTTGACTATAGCGTGAACCTGGTTACTTTTGATCACTAATTTTGCACTTCATTTTTTATTTAGATATACTGTACACATTCTATTGTAATGTAAAAGGTATTGAAGTGTAAAGCATATGGTTGTTCATTCAGTCTCCACTATTGCTTCACTATGTGAGAAGGTTATATTGATAAAACACAACACATTTGTACCACTCATGACTTGCAAAGTAAGATGGCTTAGAAGAAAGTGTGAGCTTCAAAAATGTATTTTTAACTGCAGTGCACAGCTTAACATTTACTGTTATTGCAGCAACGCCCTGATGACATCGATCGTGAAGGATGGGAGTATGCGTCTCTTTTTGGCTGGAAGTTCCACCTCAAGCCTCGCAAAACGGACAGTTTCCGGCGACGTCGCTGGCGCTGCCGCATGGAGCCTCTGGAAAAGACTGGTGCTGCTGCAGTCTTTGCCTTGGAAGGCTCTCTGGTGAGTAAAAGTTGTGGCTGTAGGGCTTTCAAATAACCAAAACAAATAACCAAATACTTTTAATTAAAAATCTATACATTGGTACCATTGACAATTCTAAACTACCAAAAAAATGACAAAAAACACCACTTCTTACTAGCTGGCACGCACACAAATGAACATGTTACTGAAGTAGTTGTTCTACTTGTCGTTTGTGCCCGTTTCTGTGCTGCTCATCATTTTATTGTAACCATTGGGGTACAATTAAGGGAGCAGATGCCCATATAAAAGGTGACTTAAGGAGAAAATAATACAAGAAGTTAAGTGTTTAAAGCTATTAATAAATAGAAATTTATGAATTTATCCTAAATATGAGCATCATACCAGAGAACTTTTGTGTATGAAAATAAGAGAAAAAAAGGCCATCTAATTAAACAATTAGATTAATTTGGCATAAGAGATTTTTGAAACTTGCAGTCACAGTAGTACCCCAGAACTGAATTTAGATTGCTAAGGGTGAATCCCTCCTGCCTGTGACTTGTTGAGGAGCAAATGTCTGATATCTTCTTTGGGTTTCCAGCTCTAATCATAGACCTAAGTGAATGTGCACCATTTTAAGAGAAGTTCACTGCATGCTTATGTGAATGAAAGCTTCAGATATTCAATAAAGCCAAGAAGGTATCTTTGGCTCCTTTTCAACAAAATTGGACCTGTTAGCTATTGTAGTTGATGGGTTGTACCATCACTGTGTTTCCAACTCCTGTAAACAGTGGGCTGTGGATTTGGTGCTCCACAGCAATGTCACGTTAAGACATTTAAATTGCTGATTGGGTTGATACATCATGAAGATTATTGAAATGTTCATTTACTCACTAAGCAGCTGCTTTTATCTGAAGCACCTTACCAAAGAGGTCAACATAATCAAGTAAACATCAGTCTGTATCTGGCATGACAAAAAAATTAAAAGAAGAAAATTCAGGAGGCTGTAGACATGTAACAAAAGATGAGTATAGGAAATGTTAACAGGAATGTGAGAAGCACTGGGACAAGTGTAACACATTTCAATTGAGAGTGTTTTGAAGATGATTAAAAGGCAGATGATGTAAGTTTTATAATAAAGTTTTTTTTTTTTAGTCCATGAATTTTTGGGTAAACAGTACGTATGTAAAATACAAATTTATGCAAATAATGCATTTATTATATGATCACTTTTTAACCACATTTTTGAGCTTACCTAAATTTTGATCACCAATAGCAAAAGTATTCAAGTTTACTATATAGGTACTTAGAAATGCATACATATTTATCACAGTATATTAACATTAACAAATTTCAGCATTTCATTCCATTATAGAGCAGGAAAAGAGTTTATACTTAATTAACTATTAGTCTAAGGATGAACATCACTCTCATGGTTTTACATACTCTGTTGAGAGCAACTGTTAAGAATTTCTGAACAATCTGTCCCAACAAAGGCTTCTTTGACAACTAAACATTTTAAGTGAACTTCCAACATATCATATGATAACTTTTGCTTATTTAGGCCGCTAGTTTTGTTACTTCATGACTATCCCAAATCAGTTCTTTGCCAGTGGGCCATCATACTGGCCAGGGTGCTATACAATGAGAACACTGTGCGGTTTATATTTCTTATGTTACATTTTATTTGATTCAAACAGGATGAGGAGTTGGTGAAACTGAATCATTCATATTCAGCATGATCTTCATAACCTGGGAGTTGCTAGATTTTTTCTAATTTATTAATGGGATACAAATAAGCTGAAGAGAAGTGTACAAGTTTCATTCAGTTCAAAGTCTGAACTTTTATGGGGTGCAACATGAATTGGAGTGTTCTATTCAACTGAAATCTGACTTCATGACTCAAATTTGTCAAACAAAGCATTATCGGGCCGTGAGGTTGGTTAAGATTTCAAATTTCTCACTTTGTAATATTTGTGGAAAAATCTTCATGAAGGATCACTCTGATTTATACAGGGCAAAGTTAGTCTTTCCACATACTAATGGTCCAGCTAGGGGGTGTTAAAATTGCATCATTTTATAATGTATGCGTCATTGAGTGGGTGTGGAGACAGCTTGTGATTCATCTTAAATTTATCATTTTAATGTGTGGCAAAACATTTGCCCTCCATCATCCAACTGAGTGTAATTTATTGAGATTTCCTTGGGAGGGTCATGTAGTTTAGTTTAAGACAAGAATAACATTGATGATCAGTATTTTAATCCATATTTGCTATAACTTGTTTTACATATCAGCATGGAAATGTTATTAATCAGTATTTTCTTTGGTATAGCTAGGAGATACGTGCAGGAAAGCTGAAGACTGTTGATTGAAAAAAAATGTCAAGGACATGAAAATATGTTTCTCGTTTCTCTTAAAAAGTTTAAAAACTACTGCTAATAAAAATGGCTTTGTTTGTAAAATATGCTCTCTAATTACTGTACCACTAGTAGATTAAGACACCCATCTACAAGAACATAGCAAAGTAAGATATAATAATTTTGGTTTTAAGGAAGAAAAATTAAAGCTGGAAAGTCTCCAACCAGACACGTTTTTCCTGTGTTTTACTTTATTGCGCACCATACCATTAATTCTGCTAACACATTTCACATTGGCAATTTTCATGATTCATGAGTGGCTATGGAGGTACAGCAATACAGTGAGTTCCCCCTTAGCCCCACAGGACTCTATTATTTTCTGCCGGGTCTGACTCATAATGCAACAGAAACATTGTTTTGAGTCAAAATGACTCTGAAAAGTCAGAACTTGTAAGGCAACAACCATCATTATCACGATCGTTAGTTAGTTATCTGCCAGTTCAGTCTCTTGTTAATGTAAGCACAAAGCACTTTAGGCCGATGTCCTACGGCAGGGGTTCTCAAAGTTTGTCCTGGGGGCCCACTGATTCGTAATCAGTGACAACAAATGATAATACTGATCTCATTTAATTAGTTGGTATTTTTTTCTCTTATTCTACATTCAGAAAAGCACAACAGCATGATTTTTACATTTATAAGACATTTAGAAATATGTGTATTGTGCTATAGATTTAAATGCTTCACTCTCTTTTGTTGATTTCATTATACTTTGCCCTTTCTCTGTGCAGTTCGCGCCCTTCATTGTATCCTAATAATGACAATTAAAAACGAGCAGAGCAGACACCCAGGCAAACAACATTGAATCGTGAAATGCTGCTTTGCCGTTAGACTCACTAATTAGAAAACAATGGATTAAGTAAACAATCTGAACACCTGGAAAAGTAGAGTAAAAATCAAGATGAAAATATTATTAAAAAGAAAATTAGTGCATTTAAAAAAATTACCAAACTTAGTTTCCTAATTTCTATAGTGTTCCCAAAACACAAAATCTGGGAATTAACAGTTCACTTAATTAGCGTAGGAGTCTAATTAAAAACAAAAGATGGTTGGAATAAAAACCTGCAGCCACAGTGGGTCTGCAGTTTGAGAACCCGTGCCCTAAGGTATAATACATTATGTAAAATGATGTGTCAAACCATTATGATCACTCCCATATAAAGCGAATGACATTGACTATGCCATAACTATTGAGCTATGTTAGATCATAAACTAATATTAGGTACTCATAGTCAATGTGTTGAATGTCAAAGTCTAGGAGCAAGACCTCAGTGATAATTTCCAGATGACTAGGTCAGAGTATTTCCTGAAACAGGAAAGCTTGTGAGTTGCTCATGGTCAGCTGTGATGTACACCATTCAACAGTGGGCCGAGGAAACAAAAAACTATAAACCATGGACATGGTGTTGGATGGCCAAGACTCATCCCTGAGAGAGGTCAGATAAGGCTGTCCTGTCTGGTAAGAAGCAAAAGAAGGGCTTATGTGGCACAAATAGCAGATAATTTTAACGATTTGTACAGTATAATGTCCTGAAGTAGCTGAGGCAGAGTACTGGAGCCTCATATATAAAGCTTACAAAACATTGTGATTTATAAAAGAAAACTTGACTGGGGAATATGTGTGTGTATTTATGGAAACTCTGACCCATACGCGTGCACCATTTTGAAGAAACTAGGAAGTGATAGCTCAGGGTCAATACCAGCCAATAAAATTCTGCAGCACTGTGACGGCGTATCTAAAAGTTTGATTAGCATGCTCCATGTATCGGTGTTTCTGGGTAGCGTTTGACATGTGTTCCAATTCACATATTTACAAGGTGATTATGATTAATTATAAAGGGTATATTTCATAGAAATATGTGTACAGCATGTTATATATATATATATATGATTTTTTTTTTTTGGTGTGCACAATTTCTTTTTTTTTTTTTTCATTTGTGCATATTTTCACCCTTGAATCTACACAAAGTTTTATAAATGAAGCCCCAGATCTCAATCAGTGGCGCTTCAATTTGCCACCCTCCAACGTATCTGAATATGTTAACCTGTTTAAACAGAAAATTAAAATGACGTATAGAGAAAAGTTAAGATAAATTTTGCATAGATTTATTCATATATATAGAAACAGCAATATTTTTTCACATATAATTATTTATATACATCAACTAGACAAGAATATAGTATAGATGCACTGATAACCCATGTCCTAATTATTAGTTTAATATAATTCCGCTGCGAAAACCAGAACCAGTGTAGTGTACAAGTGATAGGTAGGAATGTTTTCTGCGCAGTGCAAGAACACTTTCGGATTGATAACAAAATGAAATTATAAATTGTAAATTAGTTGTTTATCCTTCCATCCATCCATTATCCATACCGCTATGTCCTAACTACAGTGTCACGGGGGTCTGCTGGAGCCAATCCGAGCCAACACAGGGCGCAAGGCAGGAACAAATCCCCGGGCAGGGCGCCAGCCCACCGCAATAGTTGTTTATCTTCCTAGAAATTATTATCGGTCTAATGTTTATGTTTATTTTTGTTATTGCCTCATAAATTCCAACTGCTGTGTCTGATGCCGTCACAGAAGGACAGTCTGAAAATTATTTTTGAAGCATTTGTGGATAAAAATCAGAGAATTTTACTTTTTTCATTCATGAGTGATATTTTTCCGAAACCCTGCTGCTTACACACGAATTGTACTGAGCCTTTTGGCCAACAATGCCGCCCCCAAAAATGTGGCGCCCAGAGCAGACCGCCCCCTCCACCCGCCCCTGGCTGATCTCAATCCAACTGAGAATTTGTGGCTGGACTTGACAAAAGCTGTTCACTCACAATCACCATGCAACCTGAAAGAGCTTGAGTAGTTTTGCAATGAAGAATGAAGTAAAAAATGCAGTATCCAGATATGCAAAGCTGATAAAGATCTGTGGACAGAGATTTAAGGTTGTCTTGGCTGCCATCTACTAAATAGTAGAGTTGAATATAGATTAGACCACTTTGCAAAGATCTGCTTTCACTTTGACATTAAAAGGCCTTTTTCTGCTGATCAGTGTCAAAAAAGAAAAACAAAATCCACTGTGGTTCAATGTTGTGCAACCAAAAAATGTGAAAACTTCCAAGAGTTTGACTACAGTACTGTATACTTATAGTCCAGACCAAACTCATACATGAATGTGAGAATATCAATTCATATTCTATTTAAACTACCAGATTACAAATAAAATGCTATTTAGGTTATACCGTATCATACTATATGTCATGTTTTGGGGTCACAATTTATAGCTTCATCTAGGGCAGAAAAGTGCTTGAGCTGGTCCTCCTTCACTGGCTGCTAGAACAGAAGAGTGGTTACTTTTTAAGAGGAGCAACTTCAAGTGTTATTTAGATGACATATTTTTCCTTTGTGAAGCTAATTCACTGTATCTTCCATATTTCTACAACTTGAGCACCATCAGTAAACAGCATGCCCACAGGAACAATCATGGCAGCCTTATGCGTTTCTGTCTTAAGTGATTTGCAATTGTTTGGTCACTTTGAGGCAGCATTGTGTTTTAAGAGCTGGAAGACAGATCTAGGTGAATCCCTGAAGCTGTCTGTCATTCCTTCTTTTTCCCATACTAGAGTCTTTTGATCTGTCGAGTTTTCCTTTCACTGCTTTGATTGGCCCGCTTCCATTGAGACACATCCTGGTAGTGGATGAGACCTTAGGTGCTTACAGACCATATGTGAAGTGGTGATTCAAAGTTCAATGACATCATCTGTTCTCCCTGTGATATTTAAAGTCAGAAATTAAATGGGCCGTCTAATGTGGCAAGCATTAATTTTCCATTTACAGTAACTACTTGTAACCCTTTTAGATTAACTCCCAATCATAGTCACCAAAATTGTAGGTTTTAAATGTCATCTGATATTTCAGTGATCAAATCTGCATGTTCCTCCACTGAGCAAATTTTTAAATCTGTCTCTGCCAACATAGGAAGAATATGTGGTATACTTCTATAAAATGTTGTAGCTCTGGGATAGTGTTCTTCATGAAAGATGCTGTACAAAATATGACTAAAGTTATTTATCTGTATGCTGTAACTGGGGAATTTTAAATGAACCTCCTCCCCCCAACTTTCTTATACTCCTTGTCTATACCACATGAATAATGAAACGAGGCCAGGAAAAATGATGAAGGGCAAATATTCCCTGGCCAATTTTGACCATGTGTAGTAAGAAGGGGGAAAATTTGTAATGCATAGATTGTTATTGGCAAATCCCTCCGCTCTTTTCGAGCTTGGAACCGCGTGCATTGTAATGTGAGAAATTAAACCGGTGCTGTGTTACAACCACACCACCCCCGCACCTTCAGTCTGTTCCATAAATAATGAATTCAGGGCAACTCCCTTCTTCCAAGTTGTGATCATGTGACTTATGAAGTAAGACATTTAAACCAAATGGCACCCCCCGTGAATTCTGGACCATGTACATGTGTAAGAAGGCATGTGAAGCCAGAAAATAATCCAAACAAATATGATGGCAAACTTTCTCAGTCTGGATGACTAGAATTAGGCAGTGAGAAAAATAACAATGGAAAAAAGTGTTCAATGGTTGCCACCCAAAGGGCAACACCCTTGCTATTCAGCACACCCATTTTGTACTTTGTGGTTGCTTAGATTATGTAAGTACAGACGAGTCATTTTTGATATGGCACTGCTACCCAGCCTGGTGTCTGAGTGCTAAATGTGCCACCCTCATAAAGTCATTAGGATAAGAGAGTCATCCATCTGAGCTCTTTCTAGAAGGTTTGGTCAGATAGTATCTCCTCAAGATGACAGTCCAGTCCCATTTAGATGGTTCCATATAACAAATTATGGAACCTAGTATTAGTAGTATTGTCCCACATATGAGGTAGAGTATGTGGACAACAATTGAATATGTGACGTGCAGCGGTCAGTGCTGTTGTCTTATAGTGCTTAGTTCAAAGACACACTGGGATGCTAGGATTAAACAATTGAACAAATAATACAGGCAGCTCCGCAGAAATACAGTCATTTGCTAAACCTGCATAATTCATTCTCATGGCTGTACAGACTAATGGGTTGTCAGGCAATTGTGTCTCACCATTTCCATTCCAGGCAGTGCTCATCTTCTTCAGAGAAAAGGAATAATTTGTCTGTTGGTTGTAATGACTTATAAAGCTTTCCAAGGTTTGTGTTTTGATATTTTTATGGTGCCAGTGGTGTTTTGTGGTGTAAATGGCAGTTTAACCTCTGAGATTCTTTTTATACTGGAAATATCCAAACTGGAAATATCCTGTAAAACATACCTATTTGACATTTCACTCAGCACAGATCAGCTCAAATACAAAGCAATAATATCTCAACACTGGCTGAGTCTAGCTATCTCAACTTCAATACCTTACCAGGGGCTAGAAGCCACTCCATTCATGACGTGTCCCTCAATCCATCTTCAGATTGCTTCCCCTGAAAGGGCTATTCTTCAGAATGCCCTAGCAAAAAACCAGGAACCACTACTCCAGTCAGGTTTTTGTATCCTGATGGCTGCCGTTGAAAGGGCTACACAATCTAACAGAAGTCAAAGGGCTCATCACTACCCCGTCAGTACGTTCCTAAATGGATATAGTTCGCTTCATTAACAATCATCAGTAGACAAAAGGACAACTTGAAAAGCAATACTCACACCATTTCACTCATTACTTATATTTATTTGAAGGAGAAACCAGGGGGAAATGTTAGATATAAAAACATACAACCTGAACAATTCAAATCAGGGTCACACAGCAAACTTTGTATCCAGCATCTGTAGCTTTGCTTCTTGCAGTCTTTGTTTTCTCAAACCAGGTGTGATGCTTGGGAGTGGAGCGGTTGTCTTTAAGTGACAAAATCCAACCAATATGTCTTCCGTTTGTTTCTCTCTCCCTTCTCCTCCTCCTGCTTCTTTTAAAATCTTTTGAATTTATAATGCCATGCCGGCTGCCTTATGCAAGATATTGTTATCAGTTAAAAAACTGGGACAACTGATATGTTCCCGTGGTCTGATTGATTGTTAATGAAGTTATTTTTGAAATAAGTCCCAATCTCCATTTTACATATTCTTTCAAGCGTACACACACTTGTCAGTTTATCTAACATTACACATATACATTCTGTGACACAATAAGACACCAAACATAATAAAGGTTTAGGGCAGCCACCCGTATATTATGTCCTGGCTGCAAAAAGGCTGACTTCTCAAAGAGAGTTGTTTACAAGACCGAATCCAAAACAAAACTGATTAAACTAAGGCAAGATGGAGGCTTTAAAGGCCTGTATAGGAAATGACATCATCCTGGGGGCCGAAACAGGAAGTGATGTCTTCATAGGGCCTGTGATGTCGTCAGAACCGAAAGTGACATCATCCAGTACATCAGAGTCGGAAGTGACATCATTGGTGGCTCTGGAACCAGAGGTGACATCATCCAATGCGTCAGAACAGGAAGTGACATAATCAAAGGTGCCGGAACTCAGCGAGATTTCCCGGGAAGGGTCTGCAAGGAACTGAGAAAGCCAGTAAGTGCAACCCACTGCCCCCAGTCTGATGTGGTATTACCATTACTTGAGACCTTTAGCTGCCTCCTACTCGCACGTGTGTGACAATTCTAATAAACAATGTCATTTTTTTAACAATTTTATACTTATTTTCCCAAAATTCCAGGCTATTACTGTCTTGCATACACCCCAGATTTTTATCTCGTCCCAGAATTCAACTCTCTTGGAAAACTCCTTTATGATGAGCTCATTTGTACATGCCTTCTATTTCAGATACAGAACACTCCTCACATGATCTCTGAGTCCACAAGTTAAGAGTCATGATCTAAATAGAAACACAATGAAATAAAACACACAGATTAAATATTAAGAGTCATATTTAGCATACTGTAATTTTCGAACAGCATTACAGGTGATTAGGACTGTCGCCTCATGGATTCAATGTCCTGTGCATAAATCTCACACAGAATTGGTGTCTGTGTGGAGTTCACACATGCTCCTATGTACTCTGTTTTTCCTGGCACATCTTCAAAGATGTGTTTGTTAGGTTAAATAGTAATTCTGAACTGGCACTGTAAGAATGAATATGGTGGTATGCATAATTGGGCCCTAGGATAGACTGCTCCCTGTTTAATGGACAATCATACTTTGTACTCTGTGCTGCCTGGATAAGCTCTGGGCCATACAATACTGGACTGGTGTTCTGGGCTTGATAAAGTAAATCATCCAAAGTAACATGTGGGATTGTGGGTGAGTGAAAAGATGAAAGTGAAAGTTGATAAATCAATTCACTGAATTACTTTGAGAAGTAGCGCACATATTATATCTTTGAATCCAATAGGCTTTATATTGATCCAAATCGTATTAAACTGATAAATTATATGGTGAAAGTTGTGATAATAAATAAATACAAGTGTCCAGTAAATGAGCAATAAGCTCCATGAATGGACCAGGTTAACTGTTGGGAAATGCTCTGTGAGAAAGATAAGTCTGCTTATTTACTGCTTAAAAGCCACTGTGGTAAAAGAAAATATGGCAACAGCAAAAATTGATCACAACAAACAAAACAATTCTGATACTACGCTCAATGTGCTATCAAGACAAGCATAACTTTGCAGAATAGAATGGTATGGGGTGAGTAGATCAGCAGTTGTGGTGGTCCAGCATGTCCAGGCACCAGCAGCCATGGGGTGTCCCATTGCCAGGGTGTGGTAATACTTTTCAAAACTTTAAGCACAGCCACCCATTCCTATGCACACATTACACACAGCACATTAGGGCTCATAGTATGGGAGCATGGGTAACTATCTGCATGAGCCTGGGCTGAACTACCTGTGGATTATGAACTCTCATGCTGTATTGCTTTAGGATTACATAAAAGCTTCTGAAACATTTTTACCTTTTATGTTTTCTCAAAAATAGACTTGTAACTTCATATGGAATGTTCTCTCTAAGGAATGGGTTGATGTGAGCAAAAAGTTTCAATTATATTAATTTTTGAGCACTACTTTTATGCAATACGACAACATATTTATATGTATTAATTTTCTGCATTGTATAATGTACTTTTAAAGGTATTTATTGAGTGGCATGTTTATTTAAGCTATTTAAGTGCTTAACAGATATGATGTATGTTGCTCGTGACTGGGTCTTTAAGAACTGAATGGCCAACTGTGTTCCTTTTTAAACAGCATTACATACATTAAAAAAAAAACATTCAAAGAATTTAGAATTACTGCAAATCAAAAAAAAATTGGCATTACAGTCTAAAAGCAGAAGTGACTGCTTCATCCCATTCTGAACTTTCAAAAATGGCAACAGCTTTCTGAAATGTATTTCTTTCTTTTTAACATGTTTTCCATCCAGCCATTCATTGATGACTGAATGTCTAATCCAATACAGTCTAACCAGATAACATCAAGTGCCAGGCAGAAATGAAATCCAGGAATAAGAAAGTTCTCAAGAAAGAAAATAACTATACAAGAAAATTAGAAAAAAAAAATTATAGCCAACACCAGAAATAGAAGGCACTTGTCCTCCTTCAAACAAGCAGAAGAAGTGACAAAGGCAGGATTAAAAAAATGATTACTAGTTAGCATCTATTGCCATTAGTAAAATGGGAAGGCTTCTGTTTCTCAAACCTGGGATCTCTGACCAACTGCTGATTTGTGCTAGAACAGGGGTAGGCAATGTCGGTCCTGGTGAGCCGCAGTGGCTACAGGTTTTCATTCCAACCCAATTGCTTAATTAGAAACCAATCATTGCCAATCTCAGACCTTATTTAATTTTATGGTTTGTTAGTCTGTGCAATGTAAGGCTTTTATATCGTAGATTTTTTTCTTTTCCAAGGATATCATCCAAATGATTTGAAGCCTAAAACAGATCATTTTCAGTCTGTCACATTTTTCTATTAAGTGTTTTATTAAATCAAACAGTGCATGATGAACACACACAGATGTAATTGGAAAAAAGCTAGCTGGAGAACTGCTGGCTGCTTTGTCTTTTACATTTTATTGCTAATAAGGAGCAATTAAAACACTGAATGCAGCAGTTTAAGATTGAAATAAGCAATTAAGGTTGGAGAACCTTAACAAGCGAGACCACTAAAATGAAGTATCAAAATGTCACTTAAGCAATATGTGCTTCATCAGCAATAATTGAGTTCTCGTTAAGGAACTGGGTTGGAACAAAAACCTGCACATACTGCGGCTCTCCAGGACCGACATTGCCCACCCCTGTGCTAGAACATAATAAGCGAAAGCTGGATGTTTCTGACATTAAAGACAATGAAGAATAAGTGTCCTATTTCTAATTTTCCTTTTGTCATTGAACAGTAACAGCATTAAAATCACCATTTTTAAGAGCCCTTTCAAAGTTAGCAATTTTCATTTTAGTTATCTTGGGCTCAGACAACAAGCAGTCTTATGTGGTTTCTAATGGCTAAAACAATAAAGTAAAATTAAAAGTAAATATTAATGTTGCTTGCATTACAGTTTTGGTCTATCTTTAAAGGTGATACAAAAGTTTACTTTATTCATATATTTTATTTATTTGCCACCCTCTCCTGTCCACAGCACCCAAATGGTCAGCTGCAGCACACCTAATCCATTGTTCACCTATTATGTGTTTTATTTATTTATTTTTTTTTTAAAGAAGACGAGTTGATTAATGACTGCATTTAACTTGTTTGAGCAATCACCAGTGATTTTATCTGGGGTTTTCATGTGAATTTCATGAAGTCCAATTTATATGCAAGGCTTTGTTTTCAAGTGTCAACTTCGTTTGAAGGATGCAGTTTCACCTGATTTTTGCTTTGCTGACATACTGTTAGAAAAAAGTAGTAACAATAATAATAATAAAAAATAAAAAAATACATGTGGTACAAACAAATACTGTATATGCCACCCAGAATATGTAACCTATGCTTAAATATATTATATCGCGTACTCTTTGCATGATTTGACAGTAAACTATTTCAACCATTCTATGATCTGCTTCTCACAACTGAGGGCACCGTGGCAGATGTTAGCAGACTCGCTGGCCAACTACAAGCGTTACATGGTAGGTAACCACCCATACAATCAGATTGTGACACAGACTACAAATGCCATGAATATATATAATATACAGTATATCTGAATATGTAATTATCCATCCATTTTCAAACCCACTGAAGCCGAACACAGGGTCACGGGGGTCTGCTGGAGCCAATCCCAGCCAACACAGGGCACAAGGCAGGAACCAATCCTGGGCAGGGTGCCAACCCACCGCAGTGAATATGTAATTATTTTTGGCCAACTCAACAGCCATACTTATAAGTGAATAACATCCGTGAGGAGCAGGCAAAAGACAAACAAATCAGATCATTACATACCAGTATTTGAAGGATTCACCTAAGGACTTCATTCCAATTTTTAATACAGTATTTGATTTCCAGGAAGAGGGCCATTGTGACATCCATCTTTTGGCAAGTGGCTGATGGGGTGGACTTCATGACTCATTTCTTTGTGTACTACTAGAGCACACTTTAACCTCAGAGGGAACTTTGCCAATATGTATATTAAGCATAACATGATTCTCGTTTTGCTTTTAAATATGCCTCTTAGCTGTTGGTTCTGTTTGATTCTGTTTGCTTCTTTTTTCAGGGTGGAATGATAGATGAAAAAAGTGATGACAAATCCGTAACTCAGAGTTTTGGAGTGAACCGTCCAACCATCTCCTGCATGTTTGATAGTAAGGCACCTAATATTTGTTAATACTTTTATTTCTTCTAACCATATTTCTAAATCTATTTGTATTGATGTCATTTCTTCTATAATCATCACAACTAACAACATTAAGCTCCTATATTAATTATGCAGTTATTACAACACCATATGTCACATACAGAGAAATTCAGAAACAACTGAACACTTTAAAAATGACTCAGTAACTCTTATCGCAACCAATTTGTAAAGGAAGTTTTTCTTAATCTTAAAAGTTTCTCAATATACACCCCTCCTATCACATGGCACATGTCACTCCTGTAGCCTAAGTCATCCCAGACCCCTTTTAGTATATCACCGATCAATTAATTTCCTCTAGTGCCAAAATATAAACAGCAAAAGAGAAATTCTACAATTTTGTGCAAAATAAATGTTAATTTAAGCTTAGTTACTGAGTAAAACATTTTGAAAATGTTCAGTTTTTCCCTGAATCACCCTGTATAATGTCATCTATCCATCCATTTTCTGCCACTTATCTATGTCTGGGTCACGGGAGCAGCAGTCTAAGTAAAGATGCCCAGACATCCGTTTTCCCTGCCACCTCTTCCAACTCCCCTGTTGAGGATACCAAGTCATTCCCAGTCCAGCCAAGCAATATAATCTCTTCAGCATGTCCTTGTTCTTTCCTGTGGTCTTCTCTTGGTTGGACATACCCAAAATGGTTACATGACTATCTGATCTGCCTGTTGATCTCCCACTCCCTTCTTCCCTTACTAGTGAACAAGATCCTTACATACTTCAAACCTTTCTGCTTGAGGCCGCACCTCAACCCCAACCCAGAGGGGGCAGTCCACCCTTTTCCGGCTGAGAACCATTACCTCGGACATGGAGGCGCTGATCTTAATTGCTTTGCCACTTCACTCTAGCTTGCAAAACAACCACAGTGTCTAAGGTCATAGCCCAATGAATCCAGGAGGACCACATAATCCAAAAAAGTAGAGATGTGATTAAGAAGACACTGAACTGGACACCCTCCACTCCTTGGCTATACCTAGAAATTCTGTCCATAAAAATTATGAACAAAATTGAAGTCAAAGGGCAGCCTTGGCGGTTACCACACCCACTCGGAATGAGTCTGACTTACTGCCAGAAGTGCGAACCAAGCTTTCATTCTGGTTGTACAGGGAGGGAATAGCCTGGTACCTTATACTCTCTTGGGACGCATCCACAGGATACCCTGAGCGACCCTGTTGAATGACTTTTCTAAGTCCACAAAAACACGTGTGAACTGGTTGGACATACTCCCATGAACACTCCAGAATCATTGTGAGGGTAAAAAGTTGGTCCAGTGTTCCACAACCAGGACGAAATCTGCATTGTTCCTCCTGAATCTGAGGATTGACCAACAGCTGGATCCTTTTTTCCAGAACCCTGGCTTATGCCTTTCCAGGAAAGGCTAAGGAGTGTGATATACCTAAACTTGAAGCACACTCACTGGTTCCCTTTCTTAAAGATGGAGCCATGCCACAGAGGAGGACAACCTCAGCTACCTCAGCTCTGTGATGGGTGAACCCTCCTCCAAGTCCCCTGACTCTTCTTCCTCAAAGGAAGTCATTTCAGTGGGATTTAGGAGGTCCTCAAAGTGCTCATTTCACTGTTTGACTATATCCTTAGGTGAGGTTAATAGCACTCCGTCCATGCTATAAGCCATATAGGTGAAGTGCTGCTCTATCCTGAGTCACCTGACAGTTTGCCATAATCACTTTGTAACTGACCGACAGTCATCTTACATGGTGTTACCAAACTCCTCCCACAGTTGTGTTTGTTATTCTGCAACTGCTATTGGGACACTACGCCTTTACATGTCGGTACTTGTCAACTGGCTTTGGAGTCCCACAAGCTAACTAAGCTCAAAAGGCCTCCTTCTGTAGTCTGACAGCCATCTTTACTGCTCATGTCCTCCACCAGATTTAGGGATTACTGGTGCGACAGGAAATAGCCATCTCATGGCCCATTGGCCATGGCCCATTGGACTTCAATATCCTCCACCTCCCCCAGTTTGCAAGAGAAAATTTTTTGGAGGTGCAAGACCGGACTGGGGCATATGACGAAAGTTCCTAGCTCACCCTAACTTCTCTGTTGGGTTTGATGGGTCTGCACGGCATCTTCCCCCTCCATCTGATCCAACTCACAGTCAAGTAGTGATCAATTGACAATTCAACCCTTCGTTTCATCTGAGTGGGTTAGGTGACAATCAGGTAGGCCATTTTTCCCAATCACACCTTTCAAGGTTTTACTGTTGTTTCTCGTGTGAGTAGTAAAGTCCCCCATTAGAATGATGTAGTCCCCAATGGGAGCACCCTTCAGCACTCCCCACAGAGTCTCCAAGAAACCCAAATACTCTGACCAATTGTCAGCTCATAAGCAGAGACAAGAATCAGAGCCCTCTCCCTGACTCGAAATCACAGGGAGGCAACCCTCTCATCCACTAGGGTAAACTCCAACGTACATATGCCAAGATGGGGGGGGATTACTGTATATGTAAGTCCAATGTCTCTCACCCTGGCCAACTCCAAAGTGGAATAAAATCCAGCCCCTATCCAGGAGTTTAGTTCCAGAGCCTGTATTATGCATTGAGGTGAGCTCGACTATATCTAGATTGTATCTCTCTACCTCCAGCACTAGTCTGGGCTCCTTCCTCCAAGAGAGGTCACATTCCATGTCCCTACAAGAAATATAGGTATTAGAAACAATTAGACTAGCTTTTGAATTTGCAGATAACTTTATGCATTCTTCTTTTATTTTGCATAACAACATCAACACTACAAACATTTCTAATACTGTATCTTAGAACTGATATCTTATCACTGTCGTATGTGATGAAAACCTTGGAGCGGCTGCTGCTTCACCATCTGAGGCCACAGGTCCGCCACGCCCTTGACCCTCTGCAGTTCGCATACCAGGAGAATCATCATCTACATGCTACACCGATCCCTCTCCCACTTGGACAGAGGCAGTGGTGCTGTAAGAATTATGCTTCTGGACTTCTCTAGTGCCTTCAACACCATCCAACCTCTGCTCCTTAGGGACAAGCTGACAGAGATGGGAGTAGATTCATACCTGGTGGCATGGATCGTGGACTATCTTAAAGAAAGACCTCAGTATGTGCATTTCGGAAACTGCAGTTCTGACATTGTGGTCAGCAACACAGGAGCGCTGCAGGGGACTGTACTTTCTCCGGTCCTGTTCAGCCTATATACATCAGACTTCCAATATAACTCGGAGTCCTGCTACGTGCAAAAGTTCGCTGACAACACTGCTATCGTGGGCTGCATCAGGTGTGGGCAGGAGGAGGAGTATAGGAACCTAATCAAGGACTTTGTTAAATGGTGCGACTCAAACCACCTACACCTGAACACCAGCAAAACCAAGGAGCTGGTGGTGGATTTTAGGAGGACCAGGCCCCTCATGGACCCCGTGATCATCAGAGGTGACTGTGTGCAGAAGGTGCAGACCTATAAATACCTGGGAGTACAGCTGGATGATAAATTGGACTGGACTGCCAATACTGATGCTCTGTGCAAGAGAGGACAGAGTCGACTACACTTCCTTAGAAGGCTGGTGTCCTTCAACATCTGCAATAAGATGCTGCAGATGTTCTATCAGATGGTTGTGGCTAGCGCCCTCTTCTACACAGTGGTGTGCTGGGGAGGCAGCATAAAGAAGAGGGATGCCTCACGCCTGGACAAACTGGTGAGGAAGGCAGGCTCTATTGTAGGTACGGAGCTGGACAGCTTGACATCCATGGCAGAGCGGCGGGCACTGAGCAGGCTCCTGTCAATCATGGAGAAACCACTGCATCCACTAAACAGTATCATCTCCAGACAGTGGAGTAGCTTCAGCGACAGACTGCTGTCACTTTCCTGCTCCACTGACAGACTGAGGAGATCGTTCCTCCCCCACACTATGCGACTCTTCAATTCCACCCGGGGGGGTAAAAAATCTATCTATCTATCTGATACTCAAGAAATAGTGGGCCAGCTCTTTATCAAATTCATGAAGATTCAACTTTTAATCACTTTGCTGGCACCAGAGTATTCTGTCACCTTGCATATTGCTCAAATCCAACCGAGGGATAATAGGTGTCTTTTGGATTTTCACAAAGTTGTCTATTAACATTTCTTAAACCCTCCATTTTTGTACACATGTGATCTTTCATTTCATGGTTGTGGAGAAGCCTATACTCCTAGTATGAGGTGCAAGGAAAGAGCACTGAATGGGATATTAGTTAAGCATGTAGAGCACTCAGTCACTTTTGGTAAGTTGAAATAACAAATTAACCTAAAATGCACAAGTTTGGTATGTAAGAATAAACTATAGTACTTGAAAAAAACCTACACAAACACAGGGAAAGCACAGTAAACCTCATATAGACAGTGACTAGGTGGGGAACTAAATCCAGTTCTGGAGACTTACAAGGTGTATTTACCACTACATCACCCTGTTCATTTTTAAAAGATAATTCAAATGCAAGATGCTTCTTTATTTCTTTTGGTGACAGCACTAGCAATGTTCATTTCTTAATTATGTTCTTCTGTTTTCTCTGCCTTGTAGGTGGGACTCGTTATCATTTGCGGTGTTACATGTACCAGGCACGTGATCTCATCGCCATGGACAAGGACAGTTTCTCAGGTGTGTTTGCTGAAAGCCTCAAAAGGTTCACAAGACCTGTTCCTTGATGTCACTTGTTATATGGCTAAGATATAAAAATAAAGTGTGCTAATGCCGACATTAGCCCTGGGGTTTTATTTCAAATGCGTGACCACCAGCACCTTTTCTCGGTGTCCTAATGTGTCTGAACCTGTCTTTCCCGGTGCTCCCTGTCTCAGTCGTGTTCCTGTAAAGGTTGCTTCTCAGGCTCTGTCATTTCGAGGCACCTTGCTCGTCCCCTGTCTGCTTTTATATTTCCTATCTTTGAAGGCGACTCTCAGCACTCCTCCTATGCCTTTTCTCCTTCTTGTCTGTCTCACATGTGCACTTCCACTATTGATCACATCACCAAAGCCAAACTGAAAAATAACAACATGGCCAAACTGACCAATCAGATTGCTCTGAGGAACTAGACTGTAGCATTTTATGATACTGTATAGTAGATTTAAGCTTAACTGAAAGCTATATGTAAAACTGAATTGTATTATAAATAGTGGAAACACATGCAAACAACAAAGATTTTAGGGGTAATGTTCATATTCTCTATGCCACCAGCTCTTATTTCTGCTCTTTACTTAGTTGAAAGTGCATTCAAGAGTTTATTGAAGATGCAGATCTTTTTCATTGCTTTTCCCCAATCTCCCGTCAATTGGCCTCTCTGTAAAATATTTTTGTCGGGTCATTTCAATCAAGCTTATTCTCAAACCAGATGAAACCAGGATTGTTTGGGTTGGAGAAGAAGCTCTGTTTTCTCCTTATTTGCTCCAGAAGTCAATATCATAATGGAATTTGCCTTCTGCTTTCCATTAGGCTGTGCAGCAGCATTCAATGGGGCCACCGTGTAGGAACCACATTTAGGCCTGGGAGGGAAGAGTATGGCCTCATTTAGAGCACTGCTTTTCTGCTTATTTTGCTCTAGTCCAAACCTGGGTTCAGCAGGGGCTTTAGTGGGAAGCTCATGTTTAGTGGATTACATTCTGTTGCTGTGTCTGTATGAGGCAGTGAAAGACATCTTTCACTAAAGACAGAGCAGAACGTATTCTTTTAATATCCAGAAATTGGCATATGGTTTTATTATAGACTTTGAGAAGAAAAAAGCATTAATTGTACAGCATGCTTTTATTATTATGTTTACATTTGTATTCATTTAATTTTGAAATTTTAACTCCATGAGTAACAAAATAAAATTGAGTTTGCTTGATTTAAGATGTTGCATGACCTCCTTGGGTAAGACCTTTACTCAGCACTATGAGCCAAGTTCAGTTTTTATTGATGCTAATGTCTTTGTGTCTGGGTGGATTTATATGCCTATTCAAACATTATCAATAGCTTTTTGTAGAGCTGCATTTATTCTACAATTGCTACAAAAACAAATGTACATGTACATTTAATATGCACACACACTGCATAGACACTTTTCATATGAGGTGGGCTACAAGAGGGCTTGTAATGAGATAGGTAGATAAGTAAGTAAATAAATATTCACGCTAGTCTGAACATACAACAGAATGACAATAAAGCAAGAAAATTAAAATATCTGATTTTGGCTATCACAGTCATATGGTTAGTGATATAAGACAAAGAGTGGACCCTTCATTTTGTTTGTTTTTTTTAACTTTTATTGAATTTATTTAAAGCATGTAACATTTCATACAATCAAGTCAAACCTGACAAAACTAAATTCAAATCAGCCCCCACCATGAGAAAGACAGCAAGTGTACCACTCCCCCAAGATCACAGTGTACACCCCTTTGGATAAGGAGAGCACCAGCAAATTTAAATTAAATTTAACTCTATGTTCATAACTTTGCTTTTCAGACTCATTGACATAGTTAAATGAATCTCTCAGATTTAGATTATCATTATTTGTCACTACTAGCATTGCAGGTTTATAGTGTCATTACTGTCACGTGTACAAAGTACAATGAAATTCTTACTTGAGTGTGCTAATCAACGCGTAACACACTGCCACTGTCCAGCACTATGGCCAGCAAATATAACTATCATTAACTACCTTACCTTGAAACGTCCATCTACTTTACCTTATGAAATCTCACAACATTAACTGACAAAGATAATAAGGAAATTTATGTTATACACATAAGCCTCTCATTGCTTTTAGTTTAATTTAAAGTTCAGGGCGGGCCATGAAGCAACTATTAGGAAGTGCAAGAACTTTTCATTTCAAAAGTGAAGACAAGTCTCTTGACCCAGGTTTCTAATCGTGACATTTGGATTTTCAGAGTTTCTTTAGTATTATGTATTATCTGCTTGGTTACAGGTGCTGCCTCCTGGTTTTACATAAAGACTACTCTAATTTTCTTATTAAAGGAACATAACATGTACGTTATAATGCCTTAGTGATGGGCTAAGGATGGACTCCATTTTTCTGGAGCTGTGAGACTATAGTTTTAGTCCACATACCATTGTATTGCCTATATTTCAGATTTGCATTTCCAAGTCATGTTAATTCTAAATGTTTCAAGCTGTACAGTGTTCTCACATGAATTTCTTCCATAGGTTTACACAGAAAGAAATCTGTTTCTACCTGCAAATCTATGCTTCCTAACTGATATTTCTCACCTGCAGATCCCTACGCCATTGTCTCTTTCCTTCACCAGAGCCAGAAGACAGTGACAATCCGCAGCACTCTTAATCCTACTTGGGATCAGACCCTCATTTTCTATGAGATCGAGATCTTTGGTGACCCTCAGGCTAATGAGCAAAATCCACCCAACATTGTGGTAGAAATCTACG